>NW_017731951.1:570786-597984 GCF_001890085.2 Hipposideros armiger
GAGAGAGAGAGAGAAAGAGAGAGAGAGAGAGAGAGAGGGGAGACGAGAAGCGGTATTGTGTGTATAAGAAATCTAAAATTGCATAATTTATTGGATTGTCGGAAACATCATGATGCATTTTTGCAACAAAAAACAGAAAAAATATGTCATGACTGTTCTGACAACTCAATACAATAGCACCAAAACAGATTAAATACTTTGTAAAAAATCTCATAAAATATATGCAAACTGTGCATGTTGTTAATTATAAAGTAGTGATGTGAGAAATCAAAGAAAACCTAAATAAATGGTGAGATCTATCTTGTTCATGGATCATAAAAAATCAGTATTTTTAAGATTCCCTCTTACAATATAGGCAATTATCCCCAAATCGATCTATAGATTCAATGTAGGTTCAAAATCCTAGCAAGCTTTTAATAGAATATGCCAAAATGATTCTAAAATTTGTATCACAAATAAAAAAAAATTGGAATAGCCAAAAACTAATTTTGAAAATGATAAATAAATTTGGAGTACTCATACTACCTGATTTTGTACAATACTAGATATAGGATAACATATGCTAGATACAGAGATCAGTGAATGGAATAGAGAGTCAACAAAAGAACCGCACATTTATGGTCAGTTAATAGGGAAAGAATAATATTTTCAACATTTGGAGGTGATACATTCAAGCATCAATATGAAAAAAAAAAGTGAAACAGTCCTTATATCATTCCACATACAAAAAACAAACAAACAAACAAAAACTGGAAATAGACCTAAAACCATAAAACTTCTAGAAGAAAACATAGGGAGAAAACTTTTGTGAGCCTGACTTAGGCAAATGTTTCTTAGACTAAAAAAAAAAAAAAACAAAACAAAAAAAACAAAAACAAAAACCACTAATAATATAATACCAAAAAAATCAATAGCTAAACTTCAGTCAAAGTTAAAATCTGTTGTTCAAAAGACACTGTTAAGAGAATCTAAAGTCAAGACACAGATTAGGAGAAATACTTCCAAAACATATGTGATTCAAAAATTCTGTCCAAATTCTAAAATAAACACTCAAATTTCAATAGTAAAAAAAAAAAAAAAACTTTAAAAAGACAAGAGATTTGAGAACTTTCTTAAAGATATACAGAGGGCAAATGGTTTCAGAAACAGATACTTGGCATGATTAATAATTAAGAAAATACAAATTAATTTTCACATTAATTAATGCAAACCTATACAGAAGCAATGCAATGAATATCAACATAATGCATACAGTGCACAATTAATGTATGGATTAATTCCTCGTTTGGACTAGAGTGACAATCAACAAACCAAAATAAAACAAGACTAGCCCTGGCATTGCACAGCTATTTCCTGGCAAGGATGTGGAACTACTTGCACATTTTAGCATTTCATATGGAAACATAAAATGTAACAAACACTTTGGGGAAAAAATGTGATGATGTCTTATAAAATCCAACATATAGTTATCAAAACACCCAGTAAATCTACTCTTAGGTATCACCTAAGAGAAATGAAAGCTCTTGCTCTCCCAAAGACTTGTACACAAAAGTTCACAACAGCTTTATTCATAGTCAAGAAAAAATCCAAATCAATCTAAATGTCTATTATGAATGAACCATCCAGAAACTGCAGTACATCCATAAAAGGGAAGGCATAGTGTTAAGCGACAGAGAGGACCAAACTGCTAACAAATGCAATAAACATGGGTAAGTTTGTTATTAAAGCATTATAGTAAATGAAAAAAGCCAAACACAAATTCCTACACACTACATCGTTCAAGTTAGTTGATATTCTATAAAAGCCAAAACTATAGGTGCAGAAATCAAAGCAAAAAGTCTATAAAATACCCTCATATGCCTAGAAATAGTAAATGTTCTATGAATGAGGAAAGGGAAGAATGGCACAAATAAATATAAACCATCTACAAATATAACCCATCAACAAATAAAGTATAAACAACCTGCCTTATAAGAAAAAAAAGTAATCATTTCCTCAGTTTTAGAAAAAATAGCTTATATTTAATCATGCAAAGAAACTTTCACAGACAGTTTAAGAAAATGATTGAATTTAGCCTTAGCCTGTGCTGAAGGCTGTCCAGTTAGAATCAGCACTTCGAACACTTACTTTATTCTATTTTTATTTTGCACTTCTTCCATATAACTGCTCCACTTTATAACAGCAGTTTGGTAGTTATAAAATATCTGCTAATTTGTTTATTAATTTAAAAATTAATACTTTTTCATTTGTAACTCATTTTAAAAATATGAATGTATCAGAATCATCATTGATATTACAAAGTTACTTGTAATAAGAGATTGTGTAATATCAAAAGAGAAAATATCCCAGTTTGTGGTTGGTTTTATAGAGTGATTTGAAATATATTGTCAAATTTTTATTTATATCTTATTACCCATATAAAGATTTCATTTCTAGATTTCACGAGGTATTTTCATTGAAAAGAATGTTTACCATTTTATTCCACATGTTTTATTCACTCTCATACTCTCCCACCAAAAGTGTTGTATATTTTATTGCTTCTACTTATTTTTCTGCAAATATATATGTTTGAAACACTCTGAACACTACATTTACTTATTGATTAAATAGGTAAATATGATTCTAAAGATTTGTTTTAACAAGGTTTCACATTTACTGGACCAAAGAATTATGTCATAAAATCAGTAGTGTGCTGAAGGCAGCTCATCATGACTCACAAGAGCTAATCACTCATTTTTCAGGAATTTTGCTGGAAGGTTGTTAAAAACAGCCATTATTAAAGCTTAATTACATAAATTTACCATTAAATGTACAATATTAAAAAAATAAATTCTCAAAACCCATCAATCCTAAGTTGTTTCTATGTATTTTATTATTACTTACATGCACAGGTATTTACATCCAGTATATATATGGTGGGCCACGTAAATTTCCCAACTCCACTTTCACTTTCAGTGATGTCACATTGGTAGCTAGAAATTGGCTATGGTGGGAATGTTTACATCATAGGAAACAGAAAATTCCATTTTTTGTTAATACAGTTGGCAAACATGTACTAGCTCACACCTACATGAAACCCTGCTTTTAGATGCCTGTTATAGAATAAGCAAAGGTATTCAAAATACCAAAGTGAATGATAAGGCACATCTCCTTCTTGAAAGACAAATGCAAGATAAGAATGTAAGAGGTTCAGCCGAGTGGTGTGTTGGTTAAGAGTTGGCTTGGGAGTGCCAGCTCTGAGCATCAGGGCCCAGGTTTTGATCCCACATGAGGGCCAGTGATGCTGTGCCTCTACAGCTAAGATGGTGAACAACAGCTCAACCTGGAGATGGGCTGCCGTGAGTCACTGGCAACAGCGTAGACTGCAGGGGGGTTGCAGTGGGGCTGAGCAGCAGCTGGTGAGCCACCGTGAGTGGCCATCCAATGGCCGGCGAGCAACTGTCTTACCCAGGAAGAGCGCAATGATAATACCAACTTGGGCCAGTGAAGCAACATCCTCCACAACTAGACTGAAGAACAGAAGGACAGCAACTTGTCTGTTCCCCTTCCCCAATGCTGTTCTCCTCCCCCAATCCCCAATAAATCTTTAAAGAAAAAAAAAAAGAATGTAAGAACTTATTGTGGGCTTGTGAGAAATTAACTCCTCTAGAGCATAGGGACAGACCATACAGAAGAGGTGATTTGGGAGTTGGACCTTAGCAAATAAGCAGAAATTCATCAAATAGCAGAAAATGTGCTATCTCCATTTGCCTCTCCCTTATGAGAACCTTTATGACGATAATTGAAACATCTAGATAATTCAAGGTAATCTTGCCATCTTAAAATCGTTAATTTAATTACATTTGCAAAGTCTGTTATTTCAAATAACATATAGGAGATATAATAAAAAATATGGTGGATGTTTAAATAAAAAAGGTATTACAGTAAAAGACACAGTGCCATTAATCCCCCTCAAAATACTCTCCCTCATTTCGAACACACTTATCCCATCCTTCTCGCCACTTTCTGAAGCAGTTCTAGAAGTTCTCTTTCATGAGTGTCTTTAGTTGTGCTGTCCTGTCTGCCTCAATGTCCTGAATCGATTCAAACATTTACATTTCATGGTCATTTTGACTTTGGGGAAGAGTCAGAAGTTGCACAGTGCCAGATCTGATGAATAAGGTGCATGAGGACACACTTTAATATTTGTTTTGACAGAAATTGCCTTACTAGAGAGAATGCATAACACGGAGATTTTCCATTGTGATAAGAAAATACGGTGAATGTTGCTGCCCAGTGCCATCCAACGGAGAGGCAGGAATCTTCAATATGGGAAGCAGCACGTCGAACCTTAGTAACAGTGTGTGACAAGTTTCAACACGTTTGTTGCAGTCAGTCAAATGTGAGCTATGGTTGAAAGAAGGTGTGTTTTAAAGTATGCTGTAGATCATCCTCCATCATGACAATGCTCCGTGTCACACATCTCTTCTGTTAGGGCAATGTCTGTCAAATAAAAACAATATGGTGTGTCCTCATCCACCTTATTTACTGGGCCTGGCACCATGCAACTTCTGGCTTGTCCCCAAAGTCAAAATGACCATGAAAGGTAAATGTTTTGCTTGCATCGATTCAGGACATCAAGGCAGCCATGACAGCACAACTAAAGACACTCACGAAAGAGGACTTCCAGAACTGCTTCAGAAAGTGGCAAGAACGATGGGATAAGTGTGTTTGAAGCAAGGGTGAGTATTTTGAGGGGGATTAATGGCAGTGTGTCTCTTACTGTAATATTTTTTTTACTTAAATATTCACCATATTGTTTGATCACACCTTACCTTGTATTTCAAGGATTAGAACTTTGTATCTTTGTGTGGCCCTTATTCAACCTACTGCTGGTATATTGTTCATATCACTGATTACTGAAACTATGTTAATGGAGGAAATTACGAAGAGAAAGTTCATAAAGAAGGAAAAGAAAAGTAGCAAAATCAGTATGCTGGTAGTCCCAAAATTACACGGTTAGGCAGAAAAGAAACCAAAACCAGACACTAAGAATGCCAGGAGAGACATAAAGAAAGAACAACAGAAAAATAAAGGTGTAAAATGGAGTTCAAGAGGATAGAAAGAATACAGGGGGAAATAGTGAAGACAAAAGTGGTTGAAGTAACATAAAAATTGAATTTTAAAAAACAAAAGGGTTAATATTTGCAAATATTTATTTAATATCCACACATACTAGTTGTAATCCTAAATCAATTCCATGGTCATATAGCCTGCTATTCAGCTTCTTACAGATTGACCATTGAAATGATGTGACTGTCATCTCTGAAGTTAAATTTCAGTGCTAGAGGCAATGTTAAAATCATTTTTTGTTTTAACTTATGAAGTATTTCACAGTTGTGTTATTATAATTAACAGCATGAAAGGTATTCCTCTTCAAACTAATCATGCTTACTAAGCAGCTGCTAACCTTGAAAATAGTGTGTAATAATTCAAATAAAATATAGAAACTACATTTTTTAAATATCACTGCATTTAACATTCTATAGTAAGTTACTTAGTTTTTAAGATATTTTAATAATCTCACAATTAAAAGCCATAAGACATGGATCAATAATTCCTAAAGGCTCCAGAGCATTTTTTTTCAGTTAAGCATGGCTTGATTATTCTCAGATAAGAACATAAAACTTAGGTTGCTAATGAAATGGAAAATATAAAAAAATATTAAACCACATATGAATACAAAACCTTTGCTTTTGAATCCTGAGCATAATTATCTCTTTTCTTTTCAAACTCATCTCTAGTTGTTACTAATGAGTGAATAGAAGAAATGTGAACTTGGCATATTCTTTCTTGAGTACCAGTTACGTATACATGTATATAAAAATCATGTCCTTCCTCCGAATTCTGTTAGCCATACTTCAAGGAATAGTGTTTAAAAAGAGATGGCATGATACAAAAGATGAAATTATAAGTAGTGGAAGATCACATAGTCAGTGTGGCTGATATTTCTTTCCAAATAATTTTACGACCTCATTTACAGAGTATACATAAAACTTGTGAAGCAATGAATGGATTCGTGACAGAACACATGTTTCCAAACTTTGGGTTATGAATAGCCAATTCAAATGTCAAGACCATAACTTAAAATTTTAGGTCCCTTGTTAATGCAACCTTTATGACTGTTTCACAAGTATAATGACTATGAAACTAAAACTGCTCTAAACCATAATGTCTATTAAAAAACAAAAGTATTATGTAAGTTATATTTTTCTCAACAATGAACATCCTTATCCCATTTGATCATACATGAGTGACCAAAATATCCAAGGGAATGTAAGAATATTTAAGATAATGAAAACTAATAGTGCATTAATAAAGAAGACACATGCTCTAATAAATGCATACACAGAGGTTTCATCACAACTGAAAATATTTAGTATGTCCTAATACATTTCAAATATAAGTTCCAACCCAAAGCATTTTAAAATTGTCCTGAAAAAAAAACACAACTTAAAGCATTGCAATTAATTACAATTATTCTTTCTATGTTATCTTTCCAAAATGCCCATCAACAGATGATTGGATAAGAAATTGTGGTACATTTATATAATGCAGTGTTACTCTGCCATAAAAAGAATGAAATCTTACCATTTGCAACAACATGAATGGACCTAGAGCATATTATGCTAAGTAAAATAAGTCAGACTGAGAAAGACAAATACCATACGATCTCACTTATATGTGGAATCTAAAGAACAGAATAAACAAGCAAACAAAACAGAAATAGACTTAGAGATACAGAGAAAAAACTGATGGCTGCTAGATGAGAGGGGGGATGGGAGATGGGGGAGAAGGTGAAGGGATTAGAAAGTACAAATTTGTAGTCACAGAATAGTCACAAGGATGTGAAATACAGTATGAGAAATACAATCAATAATGTTGTAAAGACTATGTAAAGTGCCAGATGGGTACCGGAAGGGAGGAATCACTTCATAGACTGTGTAGATGCCTAACCACTATGCAGTACACTTGAAG
The DNA here is from genome assembly GCF_001890085.2 of Hipposideros armiger. Taxonomy (NCBI): domain Eukaryota; kingdom Metazoa; phylum Chordata; class Mammalia; order Chiroptera; family Hipposideridae; genus Hipposideros; species Hipposideros armiger. Next base: position 577,804 of record NW_017731951.1, read on the forward strand.
CTGAAGTAGAATAATATTAAACGTCAACTATAGTTATATATACATGTACAGATACATACATATATATACACATATATATGCATATATGTGTGTGTGTGTATATATATATATATATATATGTATGTACTAGGGGTGCCAAAAAAATGTATATACATGGACACTTTGCTCAACATTGCTCAAGCAGTAGTTCGCTATAATCAGAAGTGTCTGGACGCTGATGGGAACCACTTTAAGCACCTCTTACTAATTGTAGAAGTCAAACGTGACTTGTATTCATCTCTTATTATCAGTATATATTGAGTATTATAATTTTAATATTCTCATTTCTTAAAATGTGTATATATTTTTTGCCACCCTCGGTATACATAGTCACAGGATGTAAAGAACAGCATAGGGAATACAGTCAGTGGTATATAGCAGAGGAGTAGTAGACTTGGGGGGGTGTATAGGGCAGGGGCTTATCACTTTGTGAGGTCTGTAAATGTCTAATCATTATATTGTTTTGTATAACTGAAACTAATTAAAAAAAGTAAATTAAAAAAAAGAGTAAAATGGAAGAATACCATCTTAATAAAGTTACTGTGAAGATCAATAAAATGTATCTCGAGAGCTTATCTTAATACTAAATGTTCAACAATGGTAATTATTATTATTTTGGCCTATAAGACTCAAATTGATTTTTGGAACCAAACATGCTAACTTCTGAATTTGTATATTATATGTGGTTAATAAAAAGGGTTTATCTTTGTTTTTGTTTTTTAAATTTAGGATATGAACTTGGCTGGGAAAGGATTGACTTGAAGGTATAAATCTTGCCTCTCTTAACATAACTTATTTAACTCAAAGACTTATCTGAACAGTGGTCTGTAGGATCCTACTTTCTAGAATTGATTACCACACTCTGGAACAATAGTGATCATTGTCTCAGGGATTTTTGCCCTATATTCATACTTGGAGTCATTATCTAATCTAAGTATATTATTGATTCCTATATAACTGTCCAGAAATTCAGAATTTTCTGCAGAATACCAAAAACTTAAGGGACTTCCTTTCCAAATACAAAGGCATGGCATTTGTTTCCATTTTCAGCTTGCAGAGGGCATCATTTTTACGTTCATCTTTGGATGAGGACTTGTGTCTAAACTACTTTAGAAATGTGTAATCCCAAATGGGTTTTCATTTCCAGTGTGAGGAAGCACTGTTTATAGGTTGTTTCCATTCAGATTGGAATTAAGATGATGCCTTGATTTCTTTGCCCCTGTTTTTAATACTTTAATTGGTTTTGTTTAACTAAATCTGCATAAACAACAACAAAAACAACCAGAAGAGCATTGCAATTGATTATAATTATTCTTTCTATGTCATCTTTTCTTAACTCTAATGTATGCATACAAAAATTTTATCATGTTGTAGAAACAACACTAATCTGGAATTTAAAGACCTGATTTCAAAATATGACTATGACCTTCAGAAGACCTTGAAAAATCACTTATTTTCTCTTCAATCTCATTTCAAAGAACTACCCTGTATTTTAAATGAGGTAATGTCTAGGAAGCTGCTTTATAACTTAAAACATATAAAAAATGGAATATATTTTGAACTTTTTTGGTCAGTAACTGCACAAAATGGAAATAGGGTCCCAACTTATTTTCACTATCTATTCAGTCCAAATAATGGGGTAAATTCCTAGGATTATTTAAGTGTTTTATTTCATTACAGAGGTACATAAATTACACACAATGTAGGATGAATTAGATATTACAAGTAAACCTTGCAAGAGTCATGTGGTGTTGGTCACATTTGACCCTCATCTGCTAAAAATAAAACATAATTTCCCTAAATATGGCCCAATCTTCCAGTAAGTCAAAATGAATGAAGTACTTTCTCAAAGCAAGTTCTTCATACTTGAAAGGTAAATTGCCTCTCCTGAGGCACAGGGAGGAACTAATACACCTGAGAAAAGGTAATTTCTCAAGAAGTCTCTTCCAGAAGAGTTGGCTAAGCAACAGAATATTTTATACACCCAATCTTTTCATGAAATCAAGTTCAATAATGACAAAATTCGCACTATGTTTTTCTCTAAAACACTTCTGAATCTATGCTCTAAAATAAGAGTGAATACATTCACAAATGGGCCATTTTTTATGGCACTCTATGCTCAAGGCACAGAGCTAATGGCAGTTGATGATACAAACTTGAATAGCTCAGAAATGCTATCCTCAAAGGCCTTAAAAGTTGTAATGTTGTGTTGGGCCAACCAAATGTATGTATTTATATATGATATGCACATTACATATCAGAAATAATCAGAGTTTCTTTCAGATGACAGGCTAATAGTCATTGTGTAATGCAGTTGACTTATATTCTGTTTTTCATATATATACATATATATTATACATGATATATATACATATTATATATAATATACATATTATATGTATATTATATATTATATATATATATATATTTTTTTTTTTAACTTGCAAGCTTCTCTTTTCCTCATTGGCAATTGTCTTAAGTCTTACCCAAGCACACTGAATTAACTGACATAATGAAATGTAGGTTTCCTGCATATAATTATAAAACATATGAATATATGTGTTTACACATATGCCTATACATACCTACATATATACACATGCATACATATGTAAACACAAACACACACATCTGTACAAATGTGTATTCTTCCAAGTTCACAGAAAAAAATTTTGTCAGAGAAAACTTAAATGGATAAATGACTTTTTAAATATTAAATATAATTGATCCTACTTAGTGGTTTAGAAGGCCTATTCAAGAAACATATCAACAATACTTATTAAAGATGAGCTATACTAAAATAAACAAATGTATTTAAATTAGATGAACCCACCTTTTTCTAAATTTAATTGACCAAGGAATTTCACATGACAAATATTTATATTATGACTTCACGTAAAATACATAAAATTTGTGAAGCTCTCTTATACTTTCATGTAATTTACCTTCAAGCAGAAAAATGCCCTAAGGTACAAGAAGGACTATGTGCATTTTAAAGTAGATTTAAAATACATTTTGCCAGCATCCATGTGTGATAAAAATTCTCAACAAAGTGGGAATAGGTTGAACATATCTCAACATAATAAAGGTCATATATAACAAATCCAAAAATAATATCTTACTCAATGGGGAAAAGCTAAGCACAATCCCCTTAAGATCACGAACAAGACAAGGATGCCTACTATTACCACTTTTATCCAACAAGTACTGGAAATGCTAGCCACAGCAATCAGATGAAAGAAAAGAAAGGAAAGGAAATAAAAGGCATCCAAATGGGAAAGGAAGAAATAAAGTTGTCATTATTTGCAGAAGACATAATACTATATACAGAGAGAGAGAACTCCAAAGATTCCCACAAAACTAGTAGAACTGATAAATGAACTTAGTAAAGTAGCAGGATACAAAGTAAATATTTAGAAATTTGTTGCATTTTTATAAACTAATAATGAATTATCAGAAAGAGAAATTAAGAAAACAATCTCATTTATAATTGCATCAAAAAATAAAATACTTAGGAATATATGTAACCAAAGAAGTAAAAGACCTGCACTAAGAAAATTAGAAAACATGGAAGAGAAAAATTAAAGAAGATACAAATAAATGGAAGCATATACCATGTTTATGGGTGGGAAGAATTAATAGATTTAAAATGTCCATACTACCCAAAGCAATATATGGATTCAATGCAATTCCTATCAAAATACCAATGGTGTTTTTCATAAAACCAGAACAAATAGTCCTAAAATTTATATGGAAGTATAAAAGATCCCAAATAGTTACAAAAATCCTGAGAAAAAAGAACAAAGTTGGATCTGTCACGCTACTGATATCAAATTATACTATAAGGCTACAGTAATCAAAGCAGCCTGATATTGGCATAAAACAGACACATAGAGCAATGCAACACAATAGACAGCTCAGAAATAAATCTATGCTTATATGGTCATTTAATCTATCAAAAAGGAAGCAAGAATTCACATTGGGGTAAACACAGTCTGTTTAATAAATGGTGCTGGAAAAACTGGATAGACATATGCTCAAAAAAAAATAAACTGGACCACCTTCTTATACCATATACAAGAATAAACTGAAAACAGATTAAAGACTTAAATGTAAGACCTGAAACCATAAAACTCCTAGAAGTAAATATAAGAAATAAACTCTCAGACATTACCCTTAGTAATATTTTTACTAATGCATCTCCTTGGGCAAGGGAAACAATAGAAAAAATAAACAAATGGTACTACATCAAACTAAAAAGCTTTTTCATAACAAAGGAAACCATCAACAAAACAAAAAGGTATCTTACTGAATGGGAGACGATATTTGCCAATTACACATCTGATAAGGGGTTAATATCCAAAATTTATATATTAAAAAAACTCATACAACTCAACTCAAAAAAAAATCCAATTAAAAAATGGGCAAAGGACCTGAATAGATATTGCTCTGAAGAGGACATACAAGTGGCCAATAAACATGAAAAGATGTTCAATGTTGCTAAACATTAGAGAAGAAATGCAAATAAAAACCACAATGAGAAAACACCTCACTCCTGCTAGAATGACTATTAACAATAAATCAACAAACAGCCAATTCTGGCTAGGATGTAGCAAAAAAGTAACCCTCAGGCCCTGTTGGTGGAATTGCAAATTGGTAGCCACTATGAAAAACACTGTAGAGGTTCCTCAAAAAACTAAAAATAGAGCTGCCTTATAACCCAACAATTCAACTCCTGGGCATTTATCCAAAGAAATCCAAAACACTAATTCAAAAAAAATATATGCACCCCTATATTTACTGCAGCACTATTCACAATAGCCAAGATATAGAAACAACCAAAATGCCTATCAATAGAAGACTGGATAAAGAAATTGTGGTACATTTATACAATGGAGTATTACTCAGTTATAAAAAGGATGACATCTTACCATTTGTAACAACATGGATGGACCTAGAGTATATTACGCTTAGTGAAATAAGTCAGAATGAAAAAGACAAATGCTGTACGATCTCACTTTATATGTGGAGTCTAAAAATCAGAATAATCGAACCAACAAAACAGAAACAGACTCAAACAGATACAATAAACAAACTGATGGTTGTCAGATGAGATGGGGCTTGAGGAATGGGTAAGAACGGTGAAGGGATTAGGAAGTACAAACTGGTAATCACAGAATAGTCACAAGGATGTGAAATACAGTATGAGGAATATAGTTAATAATGTTATCAAGACTATGTAGGGATCAGATGAGTGCAGGACTTTTTGGGGGGAATCACTTCATAGACTGTGTAGATGCCTGACCACTGTGCAGTACACTTGAAGCTGAAGCTGAAGTAGAATAATGCGGAATGTCAAACATATGTGTGTGTGTGTGTGTGTGTGTATATATATATATATATATATATATATATATATATATATATATATATATAAATATCTCTTGTGATGTGAAGTACAGCATAGGGAATAGAGTCAATGGTATTGGAATAGCTATGTGTGATGTCAGAGGGCAGTTGACTTGGTGGTGTTATCACTTTGTGAGGAGCGCTAATGTCTAACCATTATGTTGTTTTGTACTCCTGAAACTAATAAAATGAAAATACATAAAAATAAAATACAATACATTTTGGCATATTAAACATCTAAATTCTTGACTATCACTTACCTGAGTAATATAAAAAAAGGAATATTATCTCTCTAACCATCATGTTAATAATGTGAAAAGGGGTTAATGATATATAGCTCAAAAAATTGTGACTACTATATGTATAAAATCTACTCTGTCAGCACAAAATATGCGGCAGGTAGCAGTAGTCGACAAAAGTCAGTTCATTTATCCCTCAGGTAACTCATTAATTTCTTATTTGTCACTTAAAAAAATATGCCTACCAGCGTCTTTACCTCAGTAACTTGCCCTCTGACTCCTCTGCCATACCTTCACCCATCAATAAAATAGAAAGGTATGAGGATCAGAGGGGGTGGGAGTAGACTTGACAGAAAAATGTTTGAAAGAATGTTTGCTCTTATTATTTTAATGTTTCCAATAAAAATTTAAATAAAAAATAAATATTAAATAATGTCTACAACATATGGAACACACCACTGGCCCATTGTAAGCCTCTAACAAACAGGAAACCCTTTAAGATGATGATACAAAAACGGCAAAATTAGAGATAAGGGTTGAAAGATTGATGACAGATGATGATAGATATATAGATATATGATAGACAGACACACAGAGTACATGAAATTTATAATGTACTCACACAACATATAAAAATTATATCTGTCATACAATTCTTTTGTTCCTGTATTCTGTACTCCATTGTGTTGTCGTTTTTGTGTAAATTCCAAGGAAGCGAAGTTTGATTCCCACTGCCTTGGCCAGCCTCTGAACTTAGGCTCAAATAATGGGTTGTCTGACCTATATTCTATCACACTTGTGAGATCATGAAAGTTTGCCTCTTAGGTTAATAAAAGCATGATAGTTCAATTTCATCGTTATTGACTTCAAGTGTTTAGAGCTTTAGCTTACAGGCTATAAATTTTTATTTTATTCCCTAATAGATGTCCTCTCCTTTCTAGTAAGAAAATGTTTATCTGGGAAAACAGCCAACACTACAATGCCTGCTTCTACTGTAGCTGTGTATTTTTATGTGACTAATTTTGGATGTGTTGATGTGCCACGAGCAACATCCTGACTGGTTTCTTAGAGGAAACCTAACTTTCTATTTTCATCCTTCCTTCTGTTAGGAATGGTACCTAATATTGAGTCATAACAGTTCATGCAAAGAAGGACAACAATTTAAGGATGGTATAGAACAAAGATTGTTATAACTGAGGTCCTTAGGTGACCTTGTGGAGCAGAAAAATTATCCTCCACCTTATTTCCATATTGGTCTTTATGAGAGATACAAACTTAATATAAGTCACAGTTATACATGCAGCTGAACCTATATCCCAACTAATAAATTATACTTTGTCTCTTTTTTTTACTAGTCTTCTGTTAAGTATTAAAATACATATATAGGCAACTTACCATCGATGTGCTATAAAAATACAAATATGGGCTTTTGAAACTTCCACAGCCAACTACCAGTTTACAGGAAATACAGGGAATACAAGAATTTGTTAAAGCAATTCTATGATGGATTCAGCAAAATCCACAATTTTGAAACTCTGCAAGAGAAATCACCCAGCTTCATGAATACATAAATGGTAAGAATAAAGGGGGGGGGAGGGGCATTGTAGCTGTAGAAATAAAAGATACAGCAACCACATGCAATACGATTCTGATCTCAGAAAACCATCTGTGAATTGTATATGTGATCATCGGGGACATTTAAATACTAGACATATAAAAATATAAAGGAATCACTATTTTTATTTAGGTATCATAATAGTACTATAGTTATGTTAAAATGAAAACAATACATTTTAGAGATACAGTAAATATCAAAATGAAACTACTATGTGATGTGTGGAATGCTTCAGAACAGAAGGAGGTTGAGGGAGAGGTTTAGTGAAGATACAGATGCAACAACACGGGTCATGGCATGAGAATGATTAAAGCTGAATGATGGTTACATGGAGGTACTTCATGTATATTAAATTCTATATTTATCCTTATTAAGTTTTTTAAATGACATAAAGCATATGTTTTTAAATAAGATTCAAGTTTTCTAGTGTCAGGTCAACATCTCGGAAGCTGTGTGCCCTTGGATAAGTTAATTGCCTCTCTTTTTCATTATACATCAATGAAATAGAAATAATATAATAGTACTCATGCCACATAACTGTTGTTAAGATTAAAGGAGCTCATGTTTGTAGAGCACTTAGCATATTATGAATCAATAAAAGTTACCTCCTGTTTGTATTTATTCAGTGTCATTCAGAGGCATTTGTGAGATACTTTAGGAAGCTAACAAAGCATTTATCATATGTTTTGTGTGGAAAAGTGGATTACGAACGCAAACACAATTTAATTTGGAGGATGTATCCTATTTATAACTTGGGAATTGTTAGGATTGTAGTTACTAGAAATGAGTACATTATATTTTCCCACATAAATTAAAACCTTGATATATTGAGGCTTCTATGATTATTCCAAGGCAAAAATAAGTAAGTCCGTTAGCAGGAGAATTACTTTAAACTTAAATAATGATTTCATAAAATTCATCAATGTGACTGTTTTAACAAGAGTGATGTCAATAACTTTGTGTTTCATATGTCTGAGGAATTTGCAAGTATAAAAAAGTTAATGTACCCGACTCTCTCTCTCTCTCTCTCTCTCTCTCTCTCTCTCTCTCTCTCTCTCCCCCTCCCTCTCTTTCGAAGAATCAATAGAGTCAATGAATAATCCACAATGGAAGGATTAATGCTGTGATAAGCATATTGACAAAATATGCATTGATGTAATTTTGTAAATTCACATTAAATGATTGTTATCTGAATTACTGTAAAATATCAATGAAAAGTTTTGTTTCCTTCTCCTCTTATTAAATAAGCACACTTTGATGGCCAGTTATACAGTCATATAAACGAAAGAGTTCCAGTAAACTTTTTTTCCGGCTGCAGTAGACCCTTTTCAACCCCTGCATTATATAGTTTCTCTGCAGAATTTAATCCTGAAAATGTTTCTAAACCACATTCTTCCCTTGACTTCCACATGATCACCTCATCTCTTTCTTCTACCTGCCATTCCTTCTCATTCTGCTCCTTTGTTATCCTCTTTTTCGGCTACCATCTTTAAATGACGGTGCTTATTTCCTATAGGTTACCATATCTAGTGCTCTTTATTCCCTCTCTAGAGTTGCTGCCTGGGCAACCTAATCAGAGTCTTTGAAATTTACAATCATCCAAACACATATGCCAATGACTCTACATCCTTGTCTTCTATCAAGAGTATATAGTCCAACATTCACAATCGTATATTCAAATATAGTTCCCCTAAATGAATCATTACATTCTCTCTAAAATTTGTAATTGTATCTTGACTTCTTCTTGGTAAATGGCACCTTATTTTGTATAGTTTCTCAAGCAGGAGGATGAGAATATGCACATCCTTGACTTCTTGCCTCCAACAATTCTCATGTTTAAGGCCTACTGGATCATAATTCTACACATATCTCATATAGGTCTCTTTTCTACATTTATCAAGTCTCCCCCACAGACCTACATGCCTTCCTACCTGGATGTAACAGCTTTGCCACTGAATTCAGTTTTACCTTTTTCCAACCTGAATTCAGTTTTACCTTTTTCTCTGAATTCAGTTTTGATATCTCTGAATTCAGTTTTACCTTTTTCCAACCTGCTCACTGATGCTGAGTGCTTTTTTTTTTTTTGTACAACTGTGTATCTGTTACTTGTCTGTCTTAAAATCCTTTCTTGACTTTCAATTCAATTGCTTTCAGAATAAAACAAAACTTCCCAAGCTTATAATGGGACCATATACAATCAAAATCTTGAATTCCTCTCAATGTCACTGATTTAAGTAAGACTCATTTCTCCTTCTCTAAAGGCACTCAGACCTTTTATATTTTTGTGTCATTGTTCACATTATTCTAATGCCTGCAGTATCCTCTTTCTTCCCCTCTTTGAAAGCATCTATGATTTTACTGAGAAGCTTCAACAACATTCCATCCTTGGAGCATGTGTTCACTTCCACCAAATGATCAAGGTTATGTCTATGTTTTCCTTCTCTATCCTTCTAAAAATACTGTCTTAATACCATGTTCATTATAATTATTCACGCTCTTCTGCTTCCTCACTATGGGTTCCTAGACTATGGGTTCCTAGAAGTAAAAATCTTCTTTATTCATCTCTAAATACTATTCTTTTTAAAAGTACTGGATTTAAAATATGGCCTTATTGTGTTTATGGATCCAAAATCATAACAATATTATTAGCCAAAGAGAAATTCCCATAGTTAAGATTGTTCAACCAGGGTTCCGAATTCTTACATGATGCTTATAAGATCAAACAATATGTTGTAGAATTTAGATTAAATTCTTGTCTTCTGTATGTTAGTCTGGTAAATCAGACATTATGTATTTTTCTCTGAAAATTTTTGGAATAGTTCCTTTTTTCTTTTTCTTTTATTTTTGTGTATGTGTTATTATATACACTAATGGTGGCCCTTCAAATTGATTTTATTCTTGTCTGAAATAACAAGACTAAGCTATCTAAAAATCTAATGCTTTTATTTGAATTGCAAAGTTTAGTCACTTGTATATACTCTAATACTTCAGCGAGTTTGGATACCAGCCAACTTTTTTTTTTTTTTAATTTGGGGGTAAGGTTTTATTCAAAATGTGGAGACAGTCTTAGCTACCAAATTTGAAATTTTCTCTTAAGTATGTTTTGTTATTTTACCAAAAAAACAAAAAAAGAAAAAAAATCAATTTGATGTAGCACCCCTACTAAGCTAGAAGAGGAACCTGCTATTTCAAAGCACTTTCATTTCTTCAAAGGCTAGACTGACTATAGTAGAAGTTCAAATAACTTTTTTGTAAAGTTTACTTCCAAACTTTATTTCTTTTACCAAGTTATTTTCAATGCATGCAGCCTTTCACTGAAAATGAAAACCACTAGAAAACAACACGAAAAATTGTTAATGGAAACTTTGTTTTAACACACAACTTTTTATCTAGATAATGTTTAATCCATCAGTAAAATCTGTTTATGAAAACCTGTCTTTTAAACTATAGCAAAGAGAAATTTTCAGTTTTGGATTCTCCTCATGAAGTAATAATGATCTCTTTGTGTGGTTGTACAAGCTACTCAAAAGGTAAAAATTAAAATGAAATCTAAAAATGCATAATTACAGGAATATTAAAATAAATGGATATCTTCCCATGGTGGTAATTTTGTATGAATGACATTGCGTTCTGCCACATGTAACAATCTCTGGCACAATGATCTGCTCTCATCCTTCCTCTACTCTGGACAAAACCCAGGGAAGGAAATAAAGTCCAAAAGTTCCAACGCAATCAAACTTTTGGGTCTCTGCATATTGACTGCAAAAGAGTTGTACTGGAGAAGCACCCGTATACACTGGGCTGGAAGCAAAATAGTATTGTGTTAAACTACTGGCAGTGTGGGATTCTTTCTTGGATTGTTTATATTTAACTAATACAGAAGTAGGCTACTAAATGAGACATGCAAGCAAACAAAAACATATATAAGACTGAGAATGGTTTTTAGTAACAAAGAAATATTAATCTTTAGTTCTGATAACTGCCATATCAAACTGATTAGGAACAATTAATTCCAAAACATACTAAATTTCTGAGTTCACTGTACTATCTAAAGAACCACAAGACCATGCCATAAAGCATTTTTTTTCCTTGCCTGAAAAGCAATTATAGGAACCACGAATTTACTGCAACGGGAAGTTGTTTTGTCAGTGCGATGTAGCGCCATTGAAAAGTTGACTTCACAAGGCTTACTTCTAAAGGAAACAAATAGAATAATACATAAGGGCAGAATTGCAGGTCACGAAGAATAATGATCAGACTGCTTAGAAAAGAGTAGCAGCAGTTTTTTATCAATATTAGAAGGCTCTCATATTCCATGCCCAGCAGGTTTCCAAAATTGATATGGAATCAGTATAGTCCTGTGTATTTCCCATTTTTCCTCTTTTCAGACTGGAATGTGAAGTCATTATCTATTGGGTGCATAGTAGGGGAGTGGGTGAACGGATAAAAATAATGTAACTTTTTAGTGTATGAGGTGTGATCAAAAAACAGTGAATGTTTAAAAAATTATTACAGTAAAAAACATAGTGCCAATAATCCTCCTCAAAATACACTTTAAACACATTTATCACTTCAAACACACTTATCCCATTGTTCTTGCCACTTTCTGTAGCAGTTCTGGAAGTCTTCTTTTGTGAGTGCCTTTACCTCATCCTCCATCCTGACAACCTTCTATGTCTCACAGTTTCTGGTATGGCAATTTCTGTCAAATAAAAACATTGCAGTGTAGCCTCATCCACCTTATTCACCAGATCTGGCACCATGTGACTTCTGGCTCTTCCCCAAAGTCAAAATGAACATGAAAGGTAAACGCTTTGAATCAATTCAAAACATCGAGGCCGCCACAACGGCACAACTAAAGACACTCACAAAAGAGGACTTCCAAAACTGCTTCAGAAAGTGGCAGAATGATGGGATAAGTGTGCTTAAAGTGAGGGGGAGTATTTTGAGGGGGGTTAATGGCAATGTGTCTTTTACTGTAAGAATTTTTTTTAATTTAAACATTCATTATATATTTTTATTACACCACATATATAATGCCAAACCACAATTTGATTGATCACCGTAAGACCTTAGACTTTGAAATTACTGCAAAATATCCCATTAGAGATTTTTTTTCTGTTGCAAATACTATCTGTTGATATCTTGCAAAATTCTATGCCTTTCTTTCATTGTCTCTGTGCCATAGATGCAGTACACATAGAAATTAAACTTCTAAGCCTCTGTTTTCAGTGAGGTCTGGTTTAGATTCCATGAATAATATAAGACATTTTCATGAGAGAGGACGATGTGTGAGGAAAGAACATATATGAATTTTGAGCAGGTTTTGAGTTAGCACATACAAATTACTAGTGATATGGTCAACCGCAGCCATAAAAGAAGCTTCTTCAAAAGCAGAAATTTTCTGATTTTGCCACAGTGAGCAGCAATTCTCCCTGACATTTGCTTTTGCAGTTCCTTAAATGCTTTGATTTTTATTTTCAGCATGCATTTCCCTGTATTGAATACTTCCCTTTTATGAATTCTGGAGAGGTTTCAACTGCCTTATCATCTCTGATTGATACGTCTGTTGGGTAAAAGGTGTCCATTATACATGTGCAAGAGATGGAAAACAGACATTTACATTAAGAAAGGTGGGATGCAGCAGACTACTCCTAATTGTTCACCAAATCATTCTACTCAGTTTCTATCCATGTTGCAATTAGTCCAGTCATGAGATTGTTTTCTGGTCAATGTGGTGTATGGGCCAAATGTCAAAGGTTCTTCGGAGAATTATAAGATCCCAAGAAAATGGCAGAGACAATGAGTTGAAAGAAGCCTGAGTTCTTGGGTCACTGCTTAAAGGATAGCCACTCAACTAGGAACCTCTGTGTTAAACCTGTCATGCGTGTAATAAACTTTCACTACTTTAATCCAATTGTTTTATTGTTGTTTTTATAAAAGTTGCCCACTGTGACTAACACATATTTATTTCTTATGACTTTGGAGTTACAATTGGAAGAGAAAATATGATGTATTATTGCTGGCATGACTATGGATTGCTTACTCCCTTAATTGTGTGAATTTCAATAGGTAAAGTTTCAATGATTTGCTAACAAAGCCTTGCCATAGCTTTGGGATTGGGAGAGGAGGAGAAGAGAAGTAGCAATAACTTGAAAACATTGAGCCCTTTTCTGTAACAATCAAGAGTGAAACATGAACAGATTCAGGGACAGACAATGCTACAAACTTGAGATTCCTGTCCCTCAGACTTCCTGCTTTCTAACAAAGATTGCAGCTCTTTCTTCTTCATTCCTCCTGTTCAAATTCAAGCTGTACTGTATGCTTTTGTCCTACTCATATAGAAAGAACAGGGCAGTGGAAAGAACAAGAAGAGATTTGGACTCCAGTAGATCTGTGGACCGAGGTATGAATAGTGCTCTACTATGTGTTTTATTGCCATCAGCAAATTCTTTTTAGTAAGGATTGCTAGCTTCAGTTTTCTGTTGTGTGAAATAGGACTAATAGCATATACTTAGAGTGTTTTTGAAAGGTGTAAATTTAAATGAGTTAATGTGCACCTAAAATCATTGGATCACATGTATATCTCAGGGAAAATTCTCTGCATTACTGCTTCCATTGCTATTTTGAAACATCATGCAGGTTAGCACTTAGACACACATTACTTTACATTATTGACTATTATTTTTCCAATGCTGGTATCATGTATAGATATATAACTCAGATATGCCATGTAATGATAGGTTCTTCAAATATAAAATAATTATTTTTTTTACCTTGAGCAATTATTGTGAAAATTAAAGTTAAGTAGATAATAGAAAATAAAGTATCTATCCTTAATTTTATTATTAATTAAAACTGTGTGGAGGTGAAACAATATCTGAATATTTTGTTATTATAACACCTAGCACATTGTTAAACCACAGATAAAGAACTTAATAAATGACTGAACTGATGTAAATTGACTGACTCTAAAACAGCCTGCTGTGCTGTCTGTTGCTCATGTTTATATTTCTATGTTCACAAATTTTGACATTTATCTTACTTCAAGCCACACTTTACAAACTATGAAAGGAGTTTAGTTAATTTCCTAATCCAGCATTTTCCAAACATGCTGCATAAAACAACACTTCTGGAAGATGGTTTATGAAGAAAATAAACCTACAGTCAATTAAGTTTAGTGTACACTCAATAGGATATTTTACTCTTGGAGTTTGATGATGCACATGAAGATATGAGGAAATCTGTGAACAGTTATGGCTGTGTATACATCTACCCATCAGTGGTATTTTTTGATATTTTATTTCAGTCTCAAAATCTCCACCCTCTGGTGCTTGGGATAGATGTTTCACTGGATATGAGGTATGATCAAAAACTACCATGAATGCTTATTTAAAAAAAAACAAAACAAAAAAAACAAACAAACATAGGCTGGCCAAATGGCTCAGATGGTTCAGAGCTGGCTTGGGCGTGTGAGCTCTGAGCAGCAGGGCCCCGGTTTGGATCCCATATGAGGGCCATTGACGCTGTGCCCTCTACAGCTAAGATGGTGAACAAAAGCTTGACCTGGAGCTGGGCTGCCGTGATTGGCCGGCAACCAGTGTGAGTGGCCGGTGGCCGGCAGCCACGAGAACTGCCATGAGCTGCTGTCCAATGATCATAATACCAACATGGACCAGGCGTAAAAAAAAAAAAACAAAAAAAAAAAAAGCCAAAAAAAACCTATATTACAGTAAAAGACACATTGCCATTAATCCCCCTCAAAATACTCCCCCTCACTTCAAACACACTTATCCCATTGCTCTTGCCACTTTCTGAAGCAGTTCTGGAAGTCCTCTTTCATGAGTGTCTTTAGTTGCGCTGTCATGGCTGCCTCGATGTCCCGGATTGATTCAAAATGTTTATCTTTCATGGTCATTTTGACTCTGGGGAAGAGCCAGAAGTTGCATGGTACCTGATCCAGCGAACAAGGTGGATGAGGATATAGGATAATGTTTTTATTTGACAGAAATTGCTCAACCGGAAGCAATGTGCAACACAGAGCTTTTCTGTGGTGATCACAAAACACAGTGAATGTTGCTGCCAAGTGCCATCCAATGGAAAAACAGGGATCTTCAATAAGGGAAGCAGCGCATTGAACCTTATAACTGTGTGTGACAAGTTTCAACTTGTTTGGTGCAGTCAGTCAGATGTGAGCTATGATTGAGAGAAGGTATGCTATAAATCATCCTGCATCATGACAATGGTCCATGTCACACATCGCTTCTGTTACGGCAATTTCTGTCAAATAAAAACATTACGGTGTGTCCTCATCCACCTTAGTCACCGGATCTGGCACCATTCGACATCTGGCTCTTCCCCAAAGTCAAAATGACCATGAAAGGTAAACATTTTGAATCAATTCAGGACATCGAAGCAGCCATGACAGCACAACTAAAGACATTCACAAAAGAGGGCTTCCAGAACTGTTTCAGAAAGTGGCAAGAATGATGGGACAAGCAGGTTCGAAGTGCGGGGGAGTATTTTGAGGGGGATTAATGGGAATGTGTCTTTTACTGTAATATATATATATATATATACATATATATTTTTTTTTTAATTTAAACATCAACTGTTATTGTTTGATCACACCTTGTACTGTCTTTCTGTTTGTGTCCTACTGTAGTGTTTTTGGTCTATTATAGAACTAATTTCTATCCACCTATTTGGTTAGCCCACTTTTCCTGAGATCTGAGACACAATCCTGAATAGACTTCTCAGATCCGTGTTATAGTTTATGTTATACATCTAAAACCAGTTCTGACAGATCCTTCTGATTCTTGCTTTTATTTCTTTCCTTTTCTTTTTTTTTTCTCCTCTATGTCTGCAATGCCCTGCTTTAGAAGAATTTACAGAAAAGGAGATTTTCTTTTATGTTGTCAAATCTGTCAGTATTTTCCTTTATTAATTTTAACTTGGGTCTA
This sequence comes from Hipposideros armiger, assembly GCF_001890085.2. Classification (NCBI taxonomy): domain Eukaryota; kingdom Metazoa; phylum Chordata; class Mammalia; order Chiroptera; family Hipposideridae; genus Hipposideros; species Hipposideros armiger. The sequence goes on from NW_017731951.1 coordinate 594,069, forward strand.
ATTACTAAAGTCTTTTTCCCTACTCCATATTATTAAATTTTCTTCTGCAAGTACTTCTAATATATTTATAGTTGAAGATATATGCTAATCAGAACAATCTAAAGGCAAATTAACTGAAGCTCTCATATATATATATTTTTTATTCTTTAATTTCTTAAACCTTTAATCATACTCACAATATCACCTTCTGATTTTCTTGATTACACTTAATTTTTTCCATATGGTATCTTTAAAATGCTTAAATTCTGTCTCTTTTTCCAAATTTGACATTTTTCATACCCTGACTTCTGGTCTTGAAATGTCATATGAATCTTTCCCAGGTACTGTTATTCGAATCATATAGCTTGGTGTGACATTCTGGGTAGCTTTTGTTCCATGTTTCTCTGAGATTATTACCCCTATTATTTTCTTTCTGTAAGTAAAGTTTACTGCTAGCACTTTTTCTAACATAATTCCATAGCATAGGAAAGCAACTTGGTCTAACTACTAGATGAAAAACAAACAAACATCTCTTTTTTAAATGAAAATAGACATACATATAGAATTTAGGTTTATATTTTTTAATGATTGACAGTATTAAATATTGGAATGAGTGAATGAAAACTGCTTAACATAGATATTCCCAATGTCAGAAAACCTATTATGGCTAGTGTAGCTGTTCAATTTACCAAGTAGAACTTCACCTATAGACATAAATCTATATAAACCATCCAGTGCAAATACCAATGACATTACAACTTATGAGGGGACCCATTCTGCTGAATATCAGTTTATTTTCAACTTAACAAAGAAAAAAACAGCTGCTTTTCCTAGCCCTTTAAGCTGAAATATTTCAACTATCTCTGCAACCATGTACAGAATCTGAAATAATCTTAATGAGCACATGTAGAATACATTTTAGAATCTTCAGCCTTCTTCTAAGATCTATTCACTTAATTTATCTTAACTAATTCTGATCTGACAGCCAGTGTTGTCAGCATACGTCTTGCTCTAGGCCTCGTCTACCTCTGATTTGCTGCTATGGCTCCAGTTAATTACTAGGTTTGTAGCCCATTTTAAACAGCAGTCCCCTTTGCCTCCTCACCATTCCGAGGAACTGGACTTTGCTGAACATGCAACTAGTTAGGATGTTGCTATAAATGCACTTTAGAATGACTCTCTCATTTTCATTTAATGTAATATGTTTCCTGCCAAGTATGTATCAGTTACTATGTACTGGATCTAAATTGAGTTTCTTTTGGACAGTCATACACTTCTTTAAAAATAGCTTCAGTGGATTGCTTATTTCTCTCCACCTCCCTCCTCATCCTTAGGCCCCTCATCCCTCAACCCCTAAAATTTCTGAAGTTTTCCCATTTTATCCACTATATCACTGAAACCTTAATATACATAGAATGAGCAATAATCAAATTATGGAAAAGAGTTCCTATATAAAATTATTTTTACTGAGACCCAGATATACATTTTCCTTCATTAATTCATAAGTAAATAAAATTATGAATTAAGTATGTTTTGCATCCATTCATTTATTCAACATAAACTTAACTGATCACCTACTACATGTTAACACTAGTGATGCAACACTGAAACAGGCAGAAAACTTCCGTAGTCTCTTAGACCACTATATCATTTTTGCTATTGTGAGAAAACAATTCATATATCCATCTCTATATCTTAACAGATGTTAGTAACTGTTTTCAAATTCTGGATAAAACATATAAGCCATGTGCACAATGACAAAGATAGGTTCTCATTTATTGAATTAGGTCCCGTGCAGTAGCTATATGCACTCCTACATATATATAGGGAACCAAAGCAAACGATGCAGTTTCCAACTCTATTCATGCTGCCTTTTCCCCAGCACTAAACCAAAAGGCGGGTCAATGGTATTTTTGTAAACCATATCCACTCAGAGACTTAACAGCAATTAATAGTGACATAAAACATTCTAAGTCCTTCTTTTTCCATTTGCTTAGTGAAATGCTTCCTTGTCACTTGAATTGCTCTTAACCATCTCTAGTTGTGTATATCCAAAACTACCCCTTGTTCAGGTTACAGTTTAAAGCTCACACAATGTTCAGTCCTTCTTAAGGCCTTTGTGCTCTAGCCGACACTGAACTTTCCCCCACTTAAATATTGTCCTATATTTTTTCAGATTAATGTCTTGGGTTTTTTGGATAAATACCTAAGAGTGGGATTGCTGGGTCATAAGGTAGTTCCATTTTCAGTTTTTTGAGATACCTCCATACTGATTTCCATAATGGCTGCACCAGTCTGCAGTCCCACCAGCAGTGCACCAGGGTTCCCTTTTCCCCACAGCCTCGCCAGCATTTGTTGTTTGTTGATTTATTGATGATAGCCATTCTGACCGGGGTGAGGTGGTATCTCATTGTGGTTTTAATTTGCATTTCCCTAATGCTAAGTGATGTTGAACATTTTTTCATATGCCTGTTGGCCATCTGTATGTCCTCTTTGGAGAAATGTCTCTTCATATCCTCTGCCCATTTTTTAATTGGGTTGTTTTTGTGTGTGTGTTGAGTTGCATCAGCATTTTATATATTTTGGATATTAACCCCTTATCAGATATATCATTGACAAATATCTTCTCCCATTCAGTAGGCTTCCTTTTTGTTTTATTGATGGTTTCTTTTGTTGTGAAAAACTTTTAAGTTTGATGTAGTCCCATATGTTCATTTTTTCTTTTACTTCCCTAGTCCGCGGGGATGTATTTCTGAAGCTAATGTTGAATAATATTGCATGTCAACTGTAATTATATATACATATAGTCACGGGACATGGAGTAGAGAGTGGGAATGGAGTCAATGGAATTGTAATAGATAAGCATTATATCGGGGGGGAGGGCAATAGAGGGGGAGAGGGGGGTTGTTACTTTGTGAGGGTGAAAAGGATAACTATCGCATTGTTCTGTACACCTGAAACTAACAATAAAAAATGAAAAAAAATATTTTCCTAGCCTAGGCTTCCTATGTCTCACTTATTTGCTCTATGGCTATAAATCTTGTATCCACAATTAGATTGTTTAAGTTTTACAAAGATGAGAAATAACCTACAATACACAGTATATTTAATAGTGGGTATACTTTGAGTAAGTATATCTCCACTTCACATAGTATTTTACTATTTATAAAACAGTTTCCTAAAAACATTTGATCAATTATCACTTTTAGTTAGAATTATGGAACATTGCCCAGAGACTTTTTTTATTTTCTCAATATTCCAGAAATCACTGAAAATTTAAAAATTAATCCAAGTTACATGAAGACATTTAAATACCAAAAAGTACTATGTAAGACACATCAAATAAAAATAGAGATTGTATGAGTACTCTAAGAAGAGGGGAGTTAATATAATCATTAAAGATGTTTAGACACTTCAGCTTATAAAAAAAATACTCTTTTGCTTTATCCACGTGGAAATAGAATACTTTTTGTATTAGGTGTGATTCAAATTTCTCTTCTCCTTTGTTTACTGATTAAACAGATATTCAGAAGGATGACTACACATAAGGAACCATGGGGAAAAACAGGGAATATGATCACAAACAGGAGATCTTTCCTGTAATTGATCTAATAGATTGAGCATCATTAAGCTTTTACTAAACTGATAGATTAGTGAAGATTACAGCAAGCAACAGATAATATACGCTATGTGGTCTCATGGAGGAAGGGCAGTTTGACACAGACACACAGGAAATACAAGAACTTGCTAATTAGAAGGGCAGGAAAAAGCTAACTGATGCCTAAGCTGACATGTTGAGATCTAAAATTCACGGGAGGCAGGGCCGGCCGAGTGGCCCGATGGTTAAGAACTCGCTTGGGATGCCAGAGGGCCCCGGTTCGGATCCCACATATGAGGGCCAGTGACACTGCCCTCCACAGCTAAGATGCTGAACAAC
>NW_017731951.1:598209-648592 GCF_001890085.2 Hipposideros armiger
AGACTGAAGAACAAAACGACAGCAACTTGTCTGTTCCCCTTCCCCCAACTCCCCAGCACTGTTCCCATCCCCCCAATTCCCCAATAAAAAATTTAAAAAAAATAAAAAATAAAAAATAAAATAAAATTCACGGGAGGCAGATTTGCCAGACGTGATGATTCATTGATAGTGTATTCAAAGTACAGGAAACAATTCTAATGATCCAAAGATGAAAATATTCTGGAATGGCAAACTCATGTAATTGACACTTTTTAATAAACCTGGATTACAATTTGGGAAGGGTCAAATAATTAGACAGGTAAACAAAGCACAAAATACAAACTATCAAATTTGAGCTCATGGCAAAGAGGTGGGCAGTGACTTAGGTAGAAATCTAGGAGGCTTGTTTCCACCAATTCAAGCAAAAGATTACGATAGGATGAATTACAGTAATGACATTCCGAGAGAAGAACAGTGAACGGATTCATGAGCTATGCAGGATGCTTGATGGACAGATATTGAACCATGTACCGTTCTCTTAGTTAGAGCCCTGTATCATATGTTTTGTGTGACTGTATCACTGTTTATTTATCCTTTCTTACACTGATAAACAACTGGATTATTTTCCTGTTTTGTTTTTTTCCCCCTAGACCATTCTTGTCCATGTCTCCTGTTTTATATGTATAAATTGGAATGCAATGTCTGTTTCTCATTTTATGTGAGGTTTGACTTTAGAGTGTAATATCAAACTGTTTCTCAAAATGTTTGCAAACATTTCCATTTCAGTCATCAATATATAAGAGATCCTCTGGCCCACAGCCTCTCCAATACTTGCTATTACTATAATTTTTCTTTTTCCCAAATGATTGTGTGTAATCTGGTATTGCATTACGATCTTGACTTTCATGCCCCAGTTTTCGTTAATAACGCTGAACACTTTCATGTCTGTCAGCCACAAATATTAAATAGCAGAGATACAAGACAATGATATAGACCAAGTCCTTGTGTTCATGGAGCTTCTCTTCTTATGGGAGATACAGAAAAAAAGAAATCATGAATTACTAAGTGGGTATAAGGTAAAGAGAGTTGGTGTGGTGCATTGTTTTAGATATTAAGTTGTGGCCTCGGCCCTCCTGAGAACATAATTCAGCATAGATTTCCATGATGAAGACAGTCCTTTTGGATATACAGTGGGGAAATAATTCAGGCTCAGAAAATAAAAAAATATAAAGGTTCTGAGATGGCGATGAGTGTGGTTGTTTTAGGAACAGCAGGAAAACGAGTGTCGTTTGATTGCAATAAGAAAGGAAGAAATTATGTACTAAAGCTTATTGTTTATGCAGGAAAAAAACAGACCTGGTCCCTTCCCTCAAAAAAGGTATTACAGAAAAGGAAATAGGTGAGGAATCCCTTCCTTTTCTTAGTGGGTTTTCTCAGTATTTTCTCTGCCCCTCCCTTTACAATTATCCTTTATGCTATTTGTCTCAATTACTATCTTTCTACATACTCTGTATTTGATCTCCAGAGCAACACTGTTGAAAGCATATACTATTATCTCCATAGACAAGCAAACAGGAATAGATTGATTAATAAACTCTATTAGGCCACATAATTAGTAATGTGATAGGAATGATAATTAAATCCAAGCCTCTGCCTCTAAGTCCAATAGAAGTTGAGCAATTTTCTTTGGTAAAATATCATTTCCAGGGACAAACTCACGGAGATATTCACTGTGGTCTATGAATTTTCCAGGAACAAGGTGGCTACATTGGACATCACTGAGTGCGCTGGCAGAAAGGGGACCAGACAGGTTTGCAATTTTTTGTTTTTGTTTTTACTTTGTCTAGTCCTATGGTGCTCATACACCCACGTATTCCTAGTTGGATTTAGAAATAGCAGTTGTGACTTGTATAGCTGTAAACTGCCAGGTCCAATATTTGCAGAAACAGTATCACAGTATCATCTTGACTCAAAAATACTCATGCTTTTATTGTTGTTTGTTTTGGTTTTTTGTTTGCTTGTTTTTTTTTTATGTTTCTTTGTTTGAGGGAGGTATGTAATGCTCACATCCAAATATTGAACTTTCTTATATAGTCACAGTGTATAGTCCAAAGGGTTGGAAAAGAGTCGAGGATACCCAAATTTTTCATTTCAGACCAGCGAAAATGATCAATAGAAGCTTATCTATTCAACCCTCTGAGGCGTCATTCCTGGAGAAACTATCCGGGGCTATCTGTACATTTCAGGGCCCACAAGGTGACAGATCTTTTTTCTGCTGCAGAGTAAGCTATCTGCTGCAAGTTCTGGTGGGCTGCAGAATACGCTGGGCCTCATTAATATCACTGGGTCAGCTTTTTCCACTGGAATAAGACAGACAGAAAGAAAGAATAGCTGTGCCAAAGGAAAAAGAAATACTGGAGCTGGAGTAACAGATGATTTCAAACAAATTTCTTTCTTTTTTAAAAATCTATGTAAACAATTACTCTACTTTTACTCTGCTTCTTTTTTTTTTAAAAAAAGAGATAGGCATGGGGGGGAAGATGAAGTATAATAACTTGCTCAGGAAGACACTCATTAAATGTTTTGTGGCGAATGATGCCTCTTTTTCAATTTACAACAGTGGAAATTCCATGCAGCTTCTACTGCCTGGAATAATCAAGCCACAGGGGAAGGCAGAGTGCTAGCTCACTGCATTCTTCTGATAAATGTGGAAAACATCATTTATTCTGTATATCAAATCTTGTAATTGACAATAAGGCACAATTCCAGAGTTTTACCTAGGGAAGACTCTAATTAGAATAACTGAATGTTTTTTTAGAGTCACAGTGCATAGTCTGTAGGCAGTTAGGAAACACAGGGTTATAGGCTAGAGAAGGCTGTGTATAGACTACAGAATGAGAGGGAATGGGTAACTAAGTTTGATGCATCACAAAAATCTGTTCCACTAAATTTTCAGTTCAGACCACTCATTTTTTCGTAATGTTTCAGCATCTCACTTATGCTTCAAATTGATCTTTTGAACATTATTTATCACTTAGAACAGTGCAGCTCTAGAAGCAGTGAAAAGTTGGGATGCATGCACTTCGAATGTAGAGTGTAACTTACATATTTGGAGGTTTGGGTTTGTTTTTGTTTTTGTTTTCCTCAGTAATTGATATGAGTTTGTTTTCTTAAATTCTGCTCATATTTTTAAAAGAAATAGCTGCAAAACCTCTGTGATTAATTGAAACATGGAAACTTCTCTATTGTGGATTTGTGCCCCGTAACAATCTCTAAGTCAATTCCTTACTCACAGTACACCTAAAAGTGGCCAAACTAAAGAAGGAGAAATGCTTTATCTCGCTTTATCTCCACATGTTCTTCTTACTTTATTAACAATAATATCTATTGGTTCACTATACTTACAAAGCATAGAAACACTCACTGATTGTTGTGATCAAATGTATTGATAATCTACTATATACCTGCCACAATACATTATTTCATTTAATGCTCACAACATTACAATGTTATTATAGTATTACTTCTACTAATTGGGTAGCAGAACAATTATAGGAAACCCAGTATCAATCAGTAACAGCAATAGGACTTGCTTTGGCCAATTAAGTATAAGCAGAAAGGGCACATGCCATTTCTGACTAAGAATGTTAAGAAATAGTGCCACCACAATGACTATCGCTGAGACAGATGCTATTTTCCTGAGCCTGGGTCCTACAGTGAAGACAACATGGACCAGTGTAGTGAATGGCCTGAACTGAATGGGTTTTGTGATGGGAAAAATAACATTTGAGGCTATAGGCATGGAGAGCAGGGTGTCAGCATAACCTAGCCCACTCCGTCTGCTGCGGTACCCATCACTTGGAATATCATTAATACTCCTATAGTTTGACACACCAGGTCCTTTACCTACAAACAGTTCAATTTCACGTCCAGTATTTTTTCTCCATGTTTTACTATTTTCAATAACATTTCCAGTCTGTAATGTTTCTGTACATTTCCATGCCTTTAGCCATGTTTTAACACCCTATAATGCCCATACTCCACAGTATATTTTCCTCTGTGAACTCTTCCGTAAAGCATGTAACTCAGGTCATCGCCAGTCCTGTGGTCTCGAAATGACTCACAAAAGCCCTGAATTAAAAAGATAGTGTTGTAACATGTTTGGCATATTTAGGTATTTAAAGGAATAGAGTGCATTTTGTTGAGGACAGAACTTATTTAATTCACCTTTGCATAACCACTGCCTAGCATGATGTGGTGTATTGTCTAAATATCTAAGAGAACTTTGCTGAACATGAAAATGATCACTAAATGACAGACTCTGAGATTAAATAACAATCCTTATTAGTAAGCAACATTCAAATATATAATAATGCTTTAGTAGGCATGATTATTTACTACAGAGAACATTACAGGATTTTAAATTGCCTATCCCACTTTTAAGAAAACAATGAAGAATAAGTCAACAACTTTCCTTTAAAAACTTTCACAGCCGATGAAATGAGCTGGCATGCCATCATTTCAGTTCTATCCTACAAGGGCCATTCATCCACAAATGCAAAAATCTTTTCCAATAGTTAGAAATTTTATCACTGAACAGGAGGAGTCTTTATAACTATTTATCTTTGCTATACTGTTAAAAAATCTGCAAGCTCTATGACAGCCCTGTAGTTAATGAACTGGAATTCACTTTTCTGTGTTCAAGAATTCTTTCTTTCCCACCTTGCCTGCATAATTTTCTTCCTGGTGTTACAGTACAAATCTGTACAGTAGTCTGTATTTAATCTCCATATCGCATATTCCAGATTCATCTTGTTGGAAAGAATTCAACATCCTATAATTTTACCCTCCAATGAACTGGAATAATTTCTACATTTAGATTATTCAGAGACATCAACAGAACTTTGTTTTCCCTTAGCATTTAATTCTACTATAATCCACTGTCAAATGCATTAAATAACAGCATCTTACACCACTCGATGGCAAAGTCAAACTGGCAAAGAATAGCAAGTGTTTAGAAATACCTTTCTGAACCACTATAATAAACATGCGATTAATATTGGACCATCATATATATGTTCTATTTTATGTGAAATCAAAAAGTCTGTTGCTCAAGTAATAGCCTTTGTAGTCTACAAAATACTACCAGCAGCCTCTCGTGAAAGAAAAGCTAGACAGGGATGATTAATGTTCACAGTAGGTATTTCCTCCTCAATATGTGAAGATTAGGAATTCTGATGATTCAGAGTCTAACAGATTCCTCCTGTAACTTGGGATATAAAGTAGATAATTTCCAAAGAGAGCCACCATCATTTTTTTAAGACTTTGTTTTGTGAGAGCAGCAAAACTGAAAGGAAGGTACAGAGGTTTCCCATATGCCCTGCCCACATGGATAGTCTTGCCCGTTACAAGCATTCCCCACCACAGTGGTACACTGGTTACAACTGATGAACCTGCGTTGACATATAATCTCCCCAAATCCATAGTTTATATTAGGGTTCACTCTTGGTGCTGTACATTCTATGAGTTTGGATGTACGAGTATAATGGCATGTGTTCACCATTATAATATCATACAGTGTATTCACTGCCCTAAATGTCTTCTGTACTCTGCCTGTTCATCCCTCCTCATCTCCACCAGCAACCACAGATTTTTTTACAGTCTCTATAGTTTTGCCTTTTCTAGGATATCACATAGTTGGACACAAACACTATGCTGCCTTTTCAGATTGGCTTGTTTCACTTAGTAATATGCATTTACACTTCTCCCGTGTCTTTCACGGCTTGATGCATCATTTATTTTTAGTGCTGATTATGTTCCTTTGTATGGATGTACCACAGTTTATTATTTCCCTCCCTGTAATTGCATATTATTTTCTTATTGAAAATGAAGTTTTTTCCTCTCTCTCTTGAGTTTGTTCTGGCTTTCATGACTATGACTAAGAAAAAACTGTGAAAGTGTTGTTCTGGGGTTTCTGAACTCAGACCATTAAAAAAAAAAAGGCAGGTAATATTTTCTTCCCTATTCTTGGATTGTCCCTTGTTGGCATCCACACACCATGCTGTGAGGAAGCCCCAACAGCCACATGGACAGACCTGCACAGAGGAGTACCCAGGACCCAGACGGACGGTTCCAGCAAAGCTTTGATTGTTTGAGTAAGGCCATTTTAGATCTTCCATTAATTCCAGTGCCATAACCAACATCACCTATTTAGAGGAACTGATTGGTTCATCATTGAGTTATGAGAAATAAGTAGTTTTTTGTCTGTCTGTTTGTTTGTTTGCTTGTTTGTTTGTTTTTAAGCCACTAAGCTTTGCGATGGTTTGTTATGCAACAAAGGTAACTGAAATAGGACTCCCTGATGAACTCAGAGATACACAGCTGCCTATTCCAAAGTGCAATTAATGTATCTGTGAAGAAGGTGGACCTGGAACCAGCTTTCCTGGGTTCAAATAGCTGTTCCACCACTGACAAACTGCATGACTGGCTGCTACTTGGCTTCCATGTGTCTTTTTTTTTTTTCATGTAAAACATGGAACCATAAAAATAGCTAAATTTCAGAGTGATTGTCAGGGCTATGATTGTTAAATAAGGCTAGTACAGGTTTAGTACTTAGTGCCTTGCACATAGCAAATGTTCACTTTAGCTATCTTTAGTCTCCGGATGGAGTTCTTAGTCATTAAGCTGCCATTCCAGGCCCTTTGTAAACTGTCCTTCTTATTCTTTTGGGGTTGTTCTCCTACTATTCTTGTATCACACAAATCTTATGTTCTAACCAATCTGGAAAAGATATGTGTCTCTTCTTCTGTAACATTATTCTTACCTTTGCCTTTATATTCTCTTTTACAGATTGTACTCATCCTTCAAACACTGGATTATTTCCTCTTCACTAACACATCCCCAGTAGTCCCAGAGACAAATGTATTAACTGACCGCATATTTCATGAGTAGTTGCCACGTGTTTGACTTTGTATACAGAGTAGTGAACAAGGTGGGGAGATGACTGTCCTCTATGGCATACTGTCTCGTGGCAGTAGGTGCTCCTTCAGGAACCTGGTCTACTCCTGACCCATTCAGAGAGATTTTGCCCCTTATTCTTATTTTCCACTTGATAAAGTTATTTACTCAATTTTGAAGGTATTTAGCAAACATTTACTCATAACAAATTTGAGTATTTATAATACTTAACTACTTGCTATGTTCTTCCATATACCTTATCTGAGGTTATAATGTAAATCCCACTAACATCAATATCATTTGCTCCATTTTGTAGGCAATGAAACTAAGAAAATATGACCTCAATATGTTAAGTCCTGGGATACCAGCTTATGCATGTCTGAGTAGGAATCCAAATCTAGGTTTTCTGTATCTGAAGCCATAATCTCTCTAATTTGGGTGCATTTGTGAGCCACTATGTTGCAGATTTTAAGGGGGAGTCACATACCATTATAAAACAAATTCCTGACCTTCAGGAAGTTAGAATCAAGTTTCAGAAATTATATAAGTATAGGATACAGGAAACAAGTGAGCGTCAGGTAATTGTCAAATGAGTAATATGGATGAGCAAATGTACATATTATTGCAAGGAGGGGGAGCTATTATGATCAAGGTTGGGGGGTACAAAGGATGAGTGGGAGAATAAGTGAGATTTATGAAATATGTGCTGTGATTTAGTTGCCCCCTTTTTCAAAGAAGCATAGCTCCATCATATTTACATCTGTGAGAAACAAAAATGTTATGCAAAAAGGTGAAAACTGCTCATCCTGTAGTCCTTAACCTACATGTATTTACACAGTGTACTTGTTCACACACCAGGACACTGAGAGAAACCTTCACATTTGTTATTAAAAACAGGTTCTCTAGCACATTAGAATAAATGCTCCCTTTTTGAGAGAGCACCCTGAAAATATTCTTAATATCAATAAATGATTGATGACAAAAATGTGTATTTTATCATGGTGGTTAAGAGCTCAGGCTCTAATCATGACACCTACACATGATTACTGGCCAATGCTTGTTTCATCTGTTTGCAAAGTGTTTTCTTAGGCCAAGTTATTTAACCTCTCTAATCCTTACATTTCTCATCTATACTATGGAGATCAGTAATAATTCCTGTTTTAAAGGGTTGTTGTAATGATTAAATGTAATTATCCATGTAAAGGGCTAAATAGAGTGACTACACATCATAGATGTTCAATAAATATTATGTATTAGTAGTAATTGTAATAATATGAAAACCAAATGTACCTTAGAGATCAGGTTATTTAATTATATGACTATTAAGTAAATCAAAACCTTTAGTTCACATGGCACTCTTGACAGAGCAAGGGCTCCATCCACCAAGCCAGCATAACTACATATTTAGAATTGCCTGCACACGCAAAACCCAGAATTCTGTGTTCTATGTCTGTGTTCAAGGTAAAGTTGACCAAAGGAAAGTCCTTAAAACAACATCAAGACTTCAATAAGTAGATGGTCATAGAGAAAGCCATTCCTCTCTGCACAGCTCTGCATCAGGTCACATGGCCTCTCCAAGTCACCCTGGTCCCTCGCTATTTTACCCCAATTATATGAATCAGCCACAGTCTCTTCATCGTTTCTGATTAATGATAAATATCATAATAGCTTACTGAATGCTTCTTAAATGTCAGATTTACTATTAAGAACTCCTGCTAAATTCATTTAATCTACACAACCACTTTGTGAAGTAGGTACTAATACTCATTTTACAAAATGAGGAACTAAAGTTAGAAAGGTTGAGGAACTAAAGTTAGAAAGGTTAAAGAACTTGCCTCATTTCATGGCAGAATAAAGCTTTGAACGCAGCTACTCTGCAATCCCTGCCTGCAAGACACTCTGTTCTCTCTCTTTTCAGTTTAGGCTACCCTCTTATATCATTTCTTTAGTTCAAATCTAATGCATCCTTCCAGTCCCTGATAACGTCCCATCTCTTTAAAAGAGCCCTCCTTGACTGCTCCAGACAACAGTAATGAATCCTATTTCCAGGTACCCACAGTATATATATAATCTCTAATATGCAATGTAGCGATAATTTTGCCAATTTCGTTATTTGCTGTGTATTATAATTCAATTTTGTGTTTTCCAAGAGTCTTGCCAGACATCCCTCCCTTTTGAAATTACCTCCAACATTTGTTGATACAATTAATTGTAGATTTATTCATTAGAGACAGAAAGTAGAGTAGGTGCCATGGGGCACAGGAAGTGAACTGGGGCTAAGTGCTAAGAGGGGTGAGGCCTCTTTTGGGAGTAATGGAAAGGATATGAAATTAGATAGTGATGTTTGTTGGACAAAACAGTGAACATAATAAAGACCACTGAATTGCACATTTTAAAATCATAAATTTTATGTAAATTATACCTCAATAAATAATTTACTGTGCAGTCATGGAAACTTCAATATACGCTCAAGTTTTTAAAAACATAGTTAGAAATTACTCTATATAGTATTAGTCCATGTTAATGGTAAAACTAAAAAAAAAAAAACCCTCAATTTGGCAGATACAGAAAGGCAGATGGAGATAAAAATCTAGCAATATATACATATTAGGAAAGTATAGCCTGAAAAGATAAGTTTATGGATGCTTGTCCAATTACTTTAAGACTTACTTTTGTTTTTAAGGATACAACAATGATTATGGATTAATTTTGTAACAAAAAAAGAAAAGCAAGTATTAATAATAATTTCTTAAGGAGGAACTGAAACTAAGTACCATGGATGTATACTTAAACAGTGTATAAAAATCACAATATTGTGTGTGCGTGTGTGTGTGTGTGTGTGTGTGTGAGAGAGAGAGAGAGAGAGAGAGAGAGAGAGAGAGAGAGAGAGAGATGCGTGTAGAGAAGTTTGGCATTTTCCTCTAGAAAGAAAAGTCTCTAGAGAGGTAGATGCAGGACAGTGTAATCTTAACGAATGTTTACTGAGCTCTTAGACCTTCCAAGTGGTCCATATAGCACAAGGGCCCTAGTTTCTCATTCCACAGCACCCCATTTCCGTTTCATAGTCTTTCAATTCCTGGGCATCCCAGAGAAGCTCAAAAACTTGCAAACCTTTTAGCAGTCAGATTTTTTTTTAAAAATGAAAGAAAAATGTTTTAAGTTAGTGTTCTATTCAACCAGTGTGACTTGGGGACTTCGTGGAATGGGGAAATTTGATTCGGCTAAGGAGGCCAGAGATTTTCTGACAACCAAAGAATTTATTAAGCCAAAGAATTTAGCATTCCCCTCACACTGGGACCAGCACATTTACCGTATTTCCCCATGTATAAGACGCTCCCATGTATAAGACACACCTTAATTTTGGGGCCTGAAATTTGAAAAAAAATATATTACATAAAGTTATTGAACTCAAGTTTTATTCATCATAAAATTCATACAACTCATCACTGTCAAAACTCCCAACCATTAGCTTGTCCTCATCTGTGTCTGATGATGAATCACCCAATTGCCCTTTGCTCTTCAATCCATATCTTCAATTCCCTCTCTAAACCTGGCCATTATGCTGACTTGCCTCTCATACCTTCTTCTGCTGCGGCATTTTCAGTAGGGTTTCTTCTTCCCGTAGCCAGTCTCGGATTGTTTTCTCAGTTGGAGAAGGACCAAACTTACATTTAGCAGCACGATTTCCATTCACTTTTGCAAATGGATCACTTTTAACTCGAATTCAGCACTGTACGAAAATCTTTTCTGAGCCATTTCTGGGCAGAACGTGGCAAAACGTAACCTACTGTGTAATATACTGGTAACAAGTGCAAAACAAAGAGCACAAAGAGAAGAAGCGCGAAAAAGCGGGAAATGGGAGTAAAAAAATCTACAGCAATGAGCGCAAAAACAAGCGTGAAAAAAGTGGGAAATGCAGCAAGTAAAAATATCTACAACCACTGTATAAGACACACCCAGTTATTTGACCCCAAATTTTTCGAAAAAGAGTGCGTCTTATACATGGGGGAATACGGTACCTTTAGAGGAGAATAACAGCTGCTCAGTAACCGCAAATGGATTACTTGTAAATTTCCTATTATGTAAGTTTCATTTACAAATTACATACCTAAGGGTTATTATTGTGGTTTTCAGGAAGAGTTCTCCTAGGAGTCCCTTGAAGATTTTAAGACTCTTACTTGAAAACTGATGCAATGCAATTTATTTTTATGGGATTCAATTTATTTTTCTTTCATTTTAAAATTTGTTAAGTTTATATCTTCCTCCTCTGTAACATAAAGAGCTATTTGAGTATCACATCGAAAGGAGGCATTGCAAATATCTAGGGAATACAGAGATGGGCAAAATGTTCAAGATTGTTCCTAGATGAAAAAGCTAATGATTATTAGAAAGGGTCAGATGAAGTTGGAAATTTTTCTAAGAGGCAGAGATGGGGATGGAAGCAGGAGATAATGTCTTCACAACGCCAAGTAACCTTTGCATTCAGAATTCATAAAGAGCTCAGATGTATAGGAAAGCCAACAAGCGAGCAGCCAGTCTCAGCATACAGAATGTGTAGTAAGCTAAGTTGTCTCCTTATTCTCCTCAACAAGCAGAGCAGGTACACACAGGTCAGGAAATGGAATGAAGGGGCTCAAATTCCTCCCACTCCAGGTTCCTCACAGCACAGTCTCTTACTTATTACCAGAGCAATCAAGTGACTGAACCAGCCACAGAGTTAGCACAATGTCTGAGATAATAATGTACAGCCTGTAGAATGTATATACTCTTCTGGGAATTTCTAAGATTGAAGATGCCCCTGTCCCACATCAGGTGATTTTGATTTTCGCAGGAATATGCATTTTTGACAAGCTGGCAAGGTAATACTGATGTAGCATATCCAGTACCCAACTTTAATTTGTTTTAAGTTCATATTTTGAGAATCTTAGGCATATGATACTAGTAACAATGGACTACCATGAGGAGAAAGACAAGAAATAAGGATAAAGTTGGCTCAATGAATTCTAAAAGTTACTTGAGGCTTATATATAATTAGCAAATTCTACACACCCACATACACACACACACACACAAGATTCAGAGAGCTTCTGGGCTGGTGAATACATTGAGGTGCTGGAAGGGTGGCACCCCCAGAGAGTGCATGGAAGCTCTGCACGCGCACATGCGTGCGCACACACACACACACACACACACACACACACACACACCTATGCCTCACCCTATGAATTTCTTATATTTAATTCTAACTTGTACCCTTTATAATAAACCAGTAAACATAAACAACCTGTTTTCCTGAGTCCTGTGAGCTGGGTAAGGAAATTATCAAACCTGAGGAGGGGCTTATGGGTACCCCTGGTTTATAGACAGTTTGGTCAGGAGTACCATAGGCCTTGAACTTGAAATTGGACTTGAAATCTGAAGTGGGAACAGTCTTGTTGCATTGAAACTTTTAATTTAGTGAATATGATGCTAACCCCAGGTTGACAGTGTGAGAATGGAATTGCATTGTTAGACACCAGTTGGTATCGGAGTTGGAGAAGTGGTTTTGGAAAAGAACCTAAGTATTTGGTGGCAAGAGGGCAAAAAATCCCTCTCGTTTGGTGTCAGAAATGTTGTGAGTATAAACCACTCAAGTGTTACCAACAATTTGTATTTTACATATTTATGTAAGTAAACACAGGAGCTGGTGTTGTATCTGTTTGATTCACCACTACACCATCCTTGCTTATGACATCAAAGTGTTCAGCAAGTATTTGATAAAAGAATGAGATCACTAATGACATTTTCAGGGGAGTGGAAAGGTCAAATGACAGAATTTTGGGTCAAATGACAGAATTTTGGAAGTGAAAAGATAGATAATGTACTATTTAGGAAACTAAGACAGTCAGAGTAAACCATATATTCAAGGAGGTCAGCTGTCAACAGAAGAAAGAGGAAAAAGGCATTATCAGAAGGTAAAGAAGTTCGAAGAAAGTAAAAGGTAATTTTAAGATAGAAGAGGAGTGAACATAAAAGAAAAACTTACAATAAGAAAAAAAAATTATACGTTACTAGCAGAAGGGAGTGGTGTAGAAATGTATAATGAAATAAAACATGATTTTAAAGATGTGGGCTCTTTCCAGGCAGAAAAAAAGTCCGTATACTTCTAAAAGGAGTTTCAGGCTATGTTTCTTTTCAAAATTTTTTGTCTATTGACTATGAAAAGGAAAAATTGCTTTCAGGCTAGAGAGGCCTATTAACATGCCCATCAAGGCCAGTCTTCAGCGCACGAGGTAAATTAGAGAGGAGGAAGAGATCTATCTGGAGAGAATGCATTTATCACGGATTGGACCCTGAGGCCAATAATGTTCTGCAGAAACCCTTTTCTCATAGAAGGAGCCAGGATCTCCTTGCATGCTTGGGGATGTGAGAGGCAATGGTGTGTCTATATTCACCTCAAGTCTACGAGCTAGGTGAGCCACAGACTTGCACATTTTGTTTCATTTATTTCATCCACCCACATCAGTGAATTACATTTGATTCTGTTCAATCATCATTGTATCTGAAAAAGAGAATTTATTTCAAAGAAGTTGAATTTCATAACTGCATGTACACAGGTATTTTTCTTTATGCTATTTTAGAAAGGTTAACTATCATTATTGAAATGAAGGTAATTAGAGAAGTATCAGGAACAAAGTAGGAGTTCAATGAATATTTTGTGGAGGAATCCATATCTTTATTCCAGTCTCTATTGTCCTGATAAAGATACCGTCCTGTCTGTGAGAGTTCATTTATTCCCTTATATTATATAATATGCTCAACCCCATTTCTTTGTTTTATCTTTGAGAATATCTTAGGATGGTGCAATCTAAGGGAGGGGGGAAGTGATAAGTATAAAAATCACAAAATTTTGAAATAGAAGACAATAAGTCAAATAATGATTTCATTTCTTTCCATGGTTTCAAAGTTTTCAAAGCTTCAGTTACTCTGTTTTTAAAAATCGGGCTAACATCATTATTCCCCACACAGTTCTGTTTGCCAAATATTTCCATTGATCCTTCCATTAACACTCTTAGTAGGAAGGCATGTCTTAAGACTCTTGTAGTTGCTGGGGACCATGTGACCTGTTCTGGTCAATCAGTTTTGAATACAAGACATATGTCTGACTTTCAGGCTAAGCCTGTAATTATTGTGTAAGACCAACCAGCATTCTCTTTTTCCTCTTCAACTATGATGGAATCATTCCAGATTTTCCTGTTCCATTAGCCTAAGTCTCAATGCAAGAACAACTAGTATGAGTACTCGAGCTCACTTTTGTGTTGGACAACAGGAAAAGTAAAAAATAAGTTTTTTACTATACTTCATTGTGCTTTTCAAGTTGTTTTTTCAATTTACTTATCCTGACTCATATACAAATGGGTACAGGAAATGGGGCCTTAACGTCATACTCTATAACAGGGGTTGGCAAACTTTTGAGATGGAAGGGCCACCAGGGGTCAGCAAACTGCGGCCCGCGAGCCACATGCAGTTCTTTGGGTATGTACATGTGGCTCTGAAGTAAAATTGAAAATGAAAATAAAATTATCATAGTTTAATTTATAAAATTTTTAAAGGATATTATTTACATAATGGTGATTATGTAAAAATATATTTATGGCTCTCGAATAATTTTTAAATTGCTGTAAGGAACAGGATTGGCTCTTCCAGGGGTTGGCAAACTTTTTAGACGGAACGTACCCAAAGAGCCACATGTGGCTCGTGAGCTGCAGTTTGCTGACCCCTGGTCTATAACATGCAGGATTGTCTTGAGAGTGAGCTGGCAGGCCTGTTCTTAAAGGATGGAAGGGTGTAACTGAAAACATTTGTTAAAACACTAATTCGCAATAAGTTGAGAGAGAGAGATATAACATCTAATGAGCTTATTTTCTGGGAAGATTTGTAAAAATGAATTGTTAACAGCATCTGTTGTTTATTATTATTTGCATTTTACAAGGTAACCCAAGAAAGTAATGTTCTAAGAAAAGAGTAGCCCAGTTCACAAATATTAAAGGCATACTAAGAGAGTCCAGAAATGTGGTTCTTATTGAATAAGAAGAGGCAACATTAGTTCAACTAAAAGCCATAAAAGAAAAACTTGGGAAGTATTTTGAGTCACAAGGGTTGATTAAAATTAAACCTCCTGGCAATAAACGGATTCAGGTGATGTATAGTAAATACTTTCAAATGACAAAATGGCTCAGAGGAAGACACTGAGGACATCACTGTTTTCATGTAAGACTGACAGACTCACAGCACCTTGCAGTTAATTTCAGAGAAAGTGACATAGGTGAAAGAGAGTAGAAAAATACAGAAAACTAAAAAGAACTTTGAGTATGGAGATTAATACATGAAATTGATTGGAACCAAACTGACAATAAGCCAGCTATATTTTTGCAAGTGTATAATTAACTTGGGCCAAAAGAGATGATAATAATGTTAAATTTAAAATAATTCTTTGTTTTAGTTTAGTAGTGCTGCTATAACAAAGTACAACAAACTGGGTGCTTAAACTATAAAAATTTATCGTATCCCAGTTCTGGAGGCTAGAAGTTCAAGATCAAGGTGTGGGGAATATTGATTCCTTCTGGGGATTGTGAAGGAAGGATCTACTACTCCTGGCCTCACTCCTTGGCTTGTTGATATCTGTATCTCTTCACATCATTTTCCTGTATGTTTATCTGTCTCCAGATATCCCATCTTATAAGGACACCACTCATAAGATTAGGGGCCCACCCTACTTCAGTATGACCTCTGCCCTCTGGGTTAATCAGGATTCTTCCAAGAAACAAAATAATAGGAGAGAGAGATAGATGATAGAGAGATAAAGATATATTAATAATTATAAGGTTTTGGCTCATGAAATTATGGAGACTGAGTTGATACGAAGTCTGCAAGTTGGAGACTCAGGAGAGCTGATGAGGTAGTTCAAAGGCCTGAGAGCCAAAGAGCAAGTGGTGTAAATTCTGGTATGAATCTGAAAGCCTAAGAACCTGGAGCACCAAGATATGCCCTTCCTCCACCTTGTTGTCCTATCCAGGCCCTCACTGGATTGGATAACGCCCACCCACATTGCTCAGTATACTAATTCAAATGCTAATATCACACAGAAACACCCTCACAGACACCTCTAGACATGATATTTAACCAAATATCTGGGTATTCTGTGATCTAGTCAAGTTGACACATAAAATTAACTGTAACACCTTCATCTCAATTAATTACATCTTTAACAATGTATTTCCAAATAAAGTCACATTCTGATGTACTGGGGTTTAGGACTTCAACATATGGATTTTGGGAGAGACACAATTTAACTCACAATACCCTTCATCTTCCAAGATTACACAGACAAGGAGGGAGCTCAGAAAGCTACTCAGCCCTTAACCAGAGCACATTCTCTAATACTTTCTCCAGATGTAGCCAAAAAATATAATGACTAAGCAAGGCCCTCTTAGAGGGTGCAGGGCTCAACAAAATTCCTGGGTTGCTGCAGATGTGTTGAATTCTAAATGAAATTCCATTGTCCCATATGTTCATTATCATATTGCCCAGAACCATCAGTGTTCTAGATACTTTAACTGGTTGTCATGGAGACCACTAGATTAGGGTAATATGGCCATTGTGGGACAATCTTGCTCAAGGTAAGCAAATTAGTAATCTTCCCTGTAATGTTAAGGAGAATTAGTGAAAAGTAACTGCTAGTTTTAGTTCTGGCACCTTTAGGTGAACATACAAATGACTGTAGATATGCCTTGTTTAGGATTAACTGAGTAACGGGAAAAGGCAGTTGACATAAGAGGGAAGAGTGAAGCAGAAACAACTGGAGGCCAAGAGACTTTCTCTTGGGTGTCCAGTAGTTCTACAGCTCTTCTTTAGAGTCCATTCCTGACAGGTATTTCTGTCCTTAGTTTCCAAGAGGTACTGAAGTGTCCTTCTAATGTCTGTAATTATTGGGTGTCTGAAAAGTCATGACACATTTTTGCAATGAAAAACATAGAAAAAAATATGTAATGACTTTTCCGACAATCCAATATTTTATTGCTGCTGCTGCTGCTGCTATTATTCTGTGGCCATCACAGTTAGTTTTGGTTGCACACAATAAGATGAAAACTATTCAATACAGAAACTACTACATGGAGTAGAGTGTTAACCAAAGACAAATACTAAATATATATAATATATGATATGATATGATATGATCTAATCTAATCTAATCTAACTAAAATTTGGACTGATTTAATTGTGGGAAATTATAGAACAGTGAATTTTCCTCCATAAGTCTGGAAAGATAAAATTACTTAAGTACCACAGAGTTGGTACATAAGAGTTGATTAAGGAAATCATATGATATGTTCATGGATATTAAATTTATGTCTTAGATAAGTCAATGGCACCAACAGCTCTTTCTTAGCTAGAGTACAAATTATGGCTAACGGGTTTGGGAAGTATTGTTAAAATCTCTCACTTTGAATCATATTTTCTGGAAAATTCAAAGTACAGTAAGTCCCCGACTTACAAATATTTGCACTGTGAACAAATCAGGGAAGTAGCTCACGTGTCTGCCAGACATTGTTACAGTTTTGCTGCTGTGTGCTTACTGCACAGTGCGATAGTGTACAGTAGTACAGTGCTCAATCAGAGCCCAGGATGTCTGGAAGCAAGAAAAAAGCAGTGGTGATGTGGAGGGGACTGCTAGGAAGCACAAAGGTGTATAAGACTCACTTTGTTGGACTTACAAATGATCCGACTTATGAACGCTCTCCTCAAACAAAACTCATTCAGAAGTCAGGGACTTACTGTATATCCTCGTTCTGCAGTGATATAAATGCTGTGCATTTCTTCTGCTTTTTGTAGTTCTGGTCAGTGATAAGTCCACTGAACACACTGAGAAACAAAAAGGACATATACGATGCCTTTGCAACTTGCCTTATTGCCACAATTTTTAATGAATAAAATATAAACACTTGCTTTACTTCATAATTTCAACATCTGTGAAAGAACTTTGATGCTTTGTCATTTGGTCAGAGGCCAAGGTGAGTCTCCCTGACTGCTTCATTTGTCATTGTATCACCTGGTATGCAATTCTGAATTTTTGTTTTAAGGGTGTCATATGCAAGGAACAACATTTTTCAGTTCAATGAGTATTTCTATACATCGTGCACAACTCTGAATTTGCTCAGTCTAATTCTTGCTGAAAATTTGTTACATACTGTGTAGCTCTTTTACTGGCTCTTCAATCAACACATATTCTTTTATTCAAGTGAACTGGTGGAATTCTCAGCTATCTGAAGGAGGTGTAGTAGCTAATCTTCAGACATCTCCAGTATTTCAAAATTGAAAAAAAATAATAGACCTATTATAATAGTTATGGTTGGTAATAAAATTCCTCATGTGTTTTCTCACCTTTAAAACAAAGGGTGCCAGGCAAACATAATAATCACTACACATGGATGGATCTTGATAGAAGTCAGGTGAAAAAAGAGAAGAACTACACAAAACAAAAATGTACAATGTGAAATATAAACCAAAAAGGAACAAACAACCAGACTCATAGATGCAGACAGAAGAATGGTGGTTACTAAAGAGGAAACGGTGTGTGTCAGGGGGAGGACAAAGAGGGTAAAGAGGTCAAGTATATTGTAACAGAAGGGGACAAGACTTCGGGTGGTGAGCACACAGTGGCATATACAGATGTCATAAAGTTGTACACATGAAATTTATATAATGTTATTAACCAATGTCACCCCAATAAATTTTACTAAAACTTTTTTTTAATTAAGGAGGTGTCATAACATAATTGATTTTTTTAACAGTCCCATAGTCCCTCTAGTCATTGGGTTGTATGCCATTATATTTTGCTTCCAAAAAAAATAAATAAAATAAAGTTTGCTTCCAGGATACCACGAAGGGAATGTTCTCAACACCACTTATGTTATAGAATATATAATAAATAACACATATACAGAGGATATCAAAAAATCTATACACATTTTAAGAAAGGATAAAAAACTGTACTAAAATTGTAATACTCAATATATACTGATAACAAAAGATGAATACTAGTCTTGTATATACATTTTTTGGCACCCCCAGCATATACACATATATACAGTCATGGGCTGTAAGTACAGCATAGGGAATATAGTCAATGGTACTAGAACAGCTATGTATGGTGTCAGATGGGTAGACTTGCTGGGGTTGTCACTTTGTGAGGGCTGTGTGTGTGTGTGTGTGTGTGTGTGTGTGTGTGTGTGTACAAATAGCTCAGTAAGGTTTCATAACCTTGGTGTATCAGTATCTCACGGCTGTGGTCGTGTCGTCATGTGGCAGTGTTTTGCTGAGTTGCATTCATTATTGTTGTGGTGTGTTTTTGTGTGCTATTGTGAGAATGTCTGAGCTTGAATTAGAGCAACAAACAAAATTAAATTTCTTGTTAAACTTCGCAAGAGTGGAAGTGAAATCAGGGACATGTTAGTATAAGTTTATGGGGATAATGCCATGAAGAAAATGGCAGTGTACAAAAGATTAAACATTTTTTTGCAGGGAGAGAATGCGTCACTGATGAAGAGAAGGCAGGGTTGCCAGTAATGAGTAGAACTGATGAAAACACTGCAAAAATATGTGGAATTTTGTGTCAATATCATTGACTGACTGTGAGAAGCACATCAGACAAAATAAACATCAACAGAGAAACAGTTAGGAAAATCATAACTGAAAATCTTGGCATGAGAAAGGTGTGTGCAAAAATGGTCCCAAAGAAGTTCACCAATGAACAAAAGCAAAGGAGAGTCAAAGTTTGCCAAGACCTTTGGGAAAGGCAAGATGATGTTTTGGGCCATGTTATCACTGGCAATGAAACAAAGCGTCAAAGTGCACAGGAGAAGTCAGTCAATTCGCTATGCCCAAAAAAGTTCCATCAGTCCAAATCAAGAGTTAAAAAGATGTTGCTAACCCTTTTTGATATCAGAGGGGTTATTCATTATGAATTTGTACCAACTAGACAGTTAGTTAAATTTACTATTTGGAAGTGCTGAAAAGGCTATGTGAAAAAGTTAGACAAAAACGACCTGAACTTTTCGCCAACAATTCATGGCTCTTGCATCACGACAATGCACCAGCTCACAGGGCACCGTTTGTTAGGGAGTTTTTAACCAGCAAACAAATAACTGTATTGGAACAGCCTCCCTACTCACCTGATCTGGCCCCCAATGACTTCTTTCTATACCTGAATATATAGGAAATATTGAAAGGAAGATAATTTGATGACATTTAGGACATCAAGGGTAACACAACAACAGCTCTGATGGCCATTCCAGAAAAAGAATTCCAAAATTGCTTTGAAGGGTGGATTAGGTGCTGGAATTGGTGCATAGCTTCCCAAGGGGAGTCCTTCGAAGGTGACCATAGTGATATTCAGCAATGAGGCATGTAGCACTTTTTCTAGTATGAGTTTGCGAACTTCATTGACAAACCTCGTATATAAAATTGATTAGTGTATGAATTTGCCTTTGTAGTAGCTTTCTTTAGTTTTGGCATCAGAATTAAGCCAAAGTCCTTGGTACATAAAGACTGTATTGCCTTTTTCTCCAACTTCTTAGCGAGGCTGCAGTTGTAACTGATGCTGTCCGTGCTTCGTCATGCTGCCCAAAGACGACAAGAAGAAGAAAGATGCTGGAAAATCAGCCAAGAAAGACGAAGACCCAGTGAACAAATCTGGAGGCAAGTCCAAAAAGAAGAAGTGGTCCAAAGGCAAAGTTAGGTACAAGCTCAATAACCTACTCTTGTTTAACAAAGTGACATATGACAAACTCTGTAAAGAAGTTCCCAACGATAAGCTATAACCCCAGCTGTTGTCTCTGCAAGACTGATGACCCAGGGTTCCTTGGTCAGGGCTGCCCCTCAGGAGCTCCTTAGTAAAGAACTTATTAAATTAGTTTCAAAGCACAGAGCTCAAGTAATTCACACCAGAAATGCCAAGGGTGGGGATGTCCCAGCTGCTGGAGAAGATGCATGAACAACAGGTCCCACCAACTATACCTTTGGAAAAATAAAACTTTATTAAATAAAAAAATAAATTAAAAAAAAGACTTTTTTTTCTTTCAGTATACTTTCCACCAAATCTGGTACAAAAGAGAATCGCTTACACATGTTGAAGTCATTCAAATTAGATTACCTTTAGGGTGAGCAAAGAATTATTTAATTTGAACAATTTTTTTAATCACTGGAAAAGGGAATTTAATGTAAAGTTATAATCAGTTTCATCGAAATAAAAATATTTTCATTCATTCAAAGCTAATTGTGTGGCTATTGAACAGACCTAGAGGGAAGTATCAGTGGGCCCACCAGATCATTGTGTCCTTTACAAATTCAGTACACCCAGAAGTGAAGAGAGCTGTGTCCTTAGAAGAAACTATGGGTGGCAAGAGTCATGGTAATTCCAGGCCTCGTTAATTACCAGGCTTCGTGAATACACCTCTGGGCTTGTGAGTATTTGGCCAGTTCCTTTAATGCACCACACTCATCACTAAGATCACATTCTTGTTACTGCCTGTT
Source organism: Hipposideros armiger (assembly GCF_001890085.2). NCBI lineage: Eukaryota > Metazoa > Chordata > Mammalia > Chiroptera > Hipposideridae > Hipposideros > Hipposideros armiger. The sequence goes on from NW_017731951.1 coordinate 619,717, forward strand.
CGACGAACCACCTCTCTGACATGAACCTTCAAATCATACCATCCTCTCTAATATTTCAGTGTGGTTTTGAGAGCACATTGTCATTCTACCAGTACATTCCTGATGCATTAACAATTAACATTTGCTTAGCTTGTGGTTCAAGAGGCTCTGAGATTTAAAGCCACAAAATATTTGAGCAAAGTGTGTTTCGTGCACAATTTCTTATTTAATGCCTATAAGAGTTGATAAAGAAAAATAAATATTTCTATTCTAGTTTCACAGGTGAGAATGGTGAGACAGAGTCTTTTCCCCTTCTTTCCCCATTCACCTCACCAAGTGCAAGAAATGGTTGGTGATAGGCTCTGGAATTCAAACTCATTTCCAATACTGATTATGGAATACCGGGCCTATTGCTTAAAATCCCCAAGTCTACATTTTCTTGTCAGCCAAGTAAGATTAAAAAGAAAAATCAGCTATCTCATAAGGCTGTTGTGAGTTCCACATGAAGTAATTCTCATAAAGCCCGTAGAATGGGACTTAGAACAAAGTAAGCAGTGCATAATTGTTGATAATAGTGGGGCCTCCAACATATATATCCAATTTCAATGGTCTATAATTCTGATCAAATCATTTACCTGGTCCCATTCCTCCTCATCAAGTCTCTTTTAATTATGACACTTTTATTTAGATGTGGCAATTATTCAAAGGTTTATTCCCTTCCAGCAGTTGTTTTGTCCCATAAAAAAAAAATTTTTTTTTTGCATGTCGCTTATCTTACACACTACTAGGTTGTTAGTTTCTGTCTCAGGGAAATCTCATTTTCAAGTTTTTGAGCCTCAAGTTACTCCTGATTTATGCTACTCCAACCTACACATCATTTAATTGCCCATAAGATAGAAAAATAATATTTGGTTTAAAGTGGGATTTGAAAGAAAAGTCAGAGGTTAGACTAGAACAATCTAAAGTGGGTTATAATGAGTCAATTTGTGACAGATGAAGAAGACAAGCTGGGATCATTAGATGTAAGAGAAGCAATAATTCAGTTAGGTGTAAAGATTTAGATGACTCTGATTCATGTCATACCATAGATCAATTTGACAGTCAGACGAACCTTATCCAAACTGAATCCAATCACAGAGCCTTAGAGATTTACCCATTTCTAATTAGTGGAAAAGTAGGAAAATACCATGTTCTTAATTCCCTCAGGAAAAAGAAAAAAAAATGCAATTTGTTAATTATCAGCTGCCAGACTGCACCCTCCACTTGTCAGACATCACAAGAAGGATAGCTGTGGTTACTAATATGATTTTAGTATAAAGAAGAGACGCAGTAAGTAAGAATATTTTTTCTAGTGCTTGTTATAATTCTACAGATATTAAAAACAATTGCCGTGGATTCACTCATAGGATATCACAACGAAAATTCGTATCTGGGTCAGTGTTGACAAGGGTTTCATTTGTGACCTTGAATAGAGTTAGCAAAGGTGTTAGAGCAATGAGAGTTTCCCAATAAATGTAAGGAAGTTGCCTTTAGTATGACCTATTTATTTATGATCTCCCAAACTAAGTCTGCCCATCATAAATCTATGTGAAAACTTATGTGGAAACAATCTAATATAATTGTGTAAAAAGAGAATAAAAGTTGTTACTTTTTTTTAATATTAGAAAAGAAACAAATCCTTTCATTTTACTAAACTGAGAGGAGATCCTGTTCAAATGTTCAAAATGTTTCCAGTAAATGCCAAACAAGTCAGCTGTGGGGTTGCAGATAAAATATTTAAGATTTAAAATCAGTGCTGTCTAAATCTATATCTATCAACCTCACTTGTACCTCCAAAGTTACATATCAGTCTGACCATATTTTCCTGATAGGTTCTGATCCACTGGCCACGTTGACAATCTCAAACTTTCTCCGCATTCCATCTCCAAACCTCAGCTCCTCTTTTACTCCAGCTTTTAGTCGATGATCGTCTCATAGCTCACACAGAAAACTGAAGTCATCACCTCACTACTTTTTTTAACTTTTGGCCACCAAACTTATGAATTCACTTAAATGTGTCTTGTTTCTAGATCTGTCTTTTTTTTAATTAAATTTTATTTTTATTATTATTATTAGTTTCAGGTGTACAGAACCATGCAATATGTATCCTTTTCACCCCTGACAAAGTAACAACCCCCTCCCCCCATCCACTGCCCTCCCACTCCCAATATCATACTTATCTATTACAATTCCATTGGCTCCATTTCCACACTCTACTCCACATCCCATGACTATATGTATATATAATTATAGTTGACATGCAGTATTATTCAACATCAGCTTCAGAAATACAGTGCGATGGTCAGGCCTTTACACTGTCTAGATCTTTCTTATAATTTAAAAATACTCAAGTTACCACCGTATTAAAATACATACATGCATATGTACATACATAAACAAACAAACAGAATCCATACTGAATTCCTCATGTTCCTAAAACTGTTACTTCCTCTTTCTCTTTCCCTTTGTAGTCAAACGGGTACAACAATCTATACTATTGTAGCTATCGTATTTAATTTTTATTTACTCTTTAAACCACTGCCTTTGAATCTCATGCCTAGAACTTATTTTGTTCTGGAATGGTGGCTTACAGTCATTGTAGACCATTTTCCCAGGAAAACAATGATAACTGATGTAAACTATTAAACAAAAATATAAAACAAGACAAATAAACAACAACAACAACAAAGTCCAACTGTTTGAAGCATCTATAAATTATCCTAAGAGTATGCAGCAAATGGAGAAACAATTATTCAAGAAAATGTACTAAATCTTGGAAAATGAAGTCTGTGGCATTTAACCATAACCCAATCCCTCTCATTCTCTCAGGCCAATGAGATGGAAGCTCTAGTCTGGGAAGCTTCAGCCAGCAAATCAGGGCTCTCTTCAAAGATTTCAGTTTCTTCCTGGGTAGGGCAGGTCACTACTTTTTTATCATCTCCTTCCTCCCAGCTCTGGATGACTTATTATTGGCAAAATGGCAAATGTCTCCAAATTAACTCGGACACTCAACTCAGTCTCTATGAAAACCCCAACTGGAAGATGGGAAGAAATTACAAAGTTATCCTAAAAGTCATATAAAAATGTATGGAACCAAGAACAGCCAAAGGTATCTTGAAAAACAACAGTTAGACCACTAATACTTCCCAGGTTCAAAACTTACTACAAAGGTACAGTAATCAGAAAAGTGTGGTACTGGCAGAAGGGTAGCCATGGACTAATGGACAGAACTGAGGGTCCAGAAATAAACCCTTGCATTTATGGTCAATTGATTTCAACAAGGAGGGGATGCCAAGACAATTCAATGGGTGGGAGAATGATGCTGGATATCCACCCACATGCAAAAGAATAAAGTCAGATGCTTCCCTTATATTAACACAAAATTAGCTCAAGATGGATAATAGGGAAAAAATTTAAGAATAAAAACTATGGAGAACAAAATGTAGAGAATAAAAAACTACATAAGAACATAAGAAATCACACACATAATAAGAGAGCATATTTTTAAATCACATATCTGATAAAAGATTATATCCCTGTATATATAAAGATATAAATATATAAAGAACTCTTACAACTCAATAATGAAAAGACAATCTTCTTAAAAATAGATAAAAGATCTGTTTATAAATTTCTCCAAAGACGGTATACCAGTGTCCAATAAGCACAGAAAAATGTTCAAAAGCATTATCTATTAGGGATATAGAAATCTAAACCACAATCAAATACTACTTCATACACATTAGAATGGGTATAATAAAAAAAGACTGGATCATAAGTCTAGGATATAAAGAAACGAAGCCTTATACATTGCTGGTGAGAATGTAAATGTTGTAGGAGCTTTGGAAAACAGTTTGACAGTTTCTCCAAATGTTAAACATAGAGTTTCTATGTGACCAGTTTCACTACCAGATGCACATCCAAGATTAAACGAAGAAAAAAAAAAGTTCATGTAAAACTTGTACATTAATGTTCACAGGAGCATTATTCATAATGGCCAAAATTGAAAACAAGCCAAAATGTTCATTAACTGATGAATGGATAAATCAGATAAATAAAATGTGGTGTATTATAATGAAATATAATTCAGCAATAAACAGCAGTAAAGTACCAACACATGCTACAACATGGATAAATCTTGAAAATATTATATATACTAGGTATAATCAAAAGATATGGTGAATGTTTAAATTAAAAAAATATTACAGTAAAAACACATTGCAATTAATACCCCTCATTATACTCCCCCTTGCTTCAAACACACTTATCCCATCGTTCTTGTCACTTTGTGAAGCAGTTCTGGACGTTCTCTTTCATGTCTTTACTTCATCCTCCATCATGACAATGCTCTGTGTCACACATTGCTTCTGGTATGGCGACTTCTGCCAAATAAAAACACTAAGTATGTCCTTATCCACCGCATTTACCAGATCAGACACTGTGCAACTTCTGGTTCTTCCCTGAAGTCAAAATGACCATAAAAGGTAAACATTTTGAATCGATTCAGGACATCAAGGCAACCACAACAGCACAACTAAAGACATTCATGAAAAAGGACTTCCAGAACTGCTTCAGAAGGTGGTAAGCACGATGGGATAAGAATGTTTGAAGCGAGGGGGAATATTTTGAGGGGTTGAGGGGGGCTAATGGTATTATGTCTTTTACTGTAATAATTTTTTAAAATTTAAACATTCACAGTATTTTTCATCACACTTCATACACACACACATACACACACACACACACACACACACACACTTCATATTAAAAGGGGCCAAGGTTTTAAAGATTTAGTATGAAAATGACTTTAAGTTCTTAACAGTACATGGTATACCTAACTTTTTCTATCATTTCTACATGATTATAAAAATTTGCATTTGTATAAAAGTCTGTATTTCAAAGTAAAGTCCAATACATTAATTACAGTTTATATAGTGCTTCTTATGATTTCCTGGTTTATCTACAATTACTTTTCTAATCTTTTAAAAGTTCCCATGAAGAATATAGAAATTTTTCTCCATCTTGCAGAAGGGTATGTTGAGGCAAGTTAGTTTAAATGATCATCTCCAGATGATACATGATAATTAAGTAAAATAGCTATTTATTTGGTATTTTCTAACAATGTAGTTGTGATTATTCTAAAAGAAAAGGCATTTTTGTGTATAGTAAAAAGACAAAGAGGAGAATTAAGGTATTTAAATAAATCAAGGTAAAAGAAAAATTTTCTCAATTTTCTAAATAATTTGGCTTCAAGCTTTCCTGTTAAGTCTAGAATCACATGAATAAATTACCTCATGTCTCTATCTCACTTTGCCTTTATATATTTGATCTCAAAGCATGTTTTATCCATATCAGACCATCCAGATGATCGCTCTACCTTTTACCTTGCCAAGCCATTTCATCCATATAAGTAAAATGGATTCATAATTTAGAACATGTTTTAACCCTTATATTTCTTTTCTTTGATGGGTATTAAAAAACACTTGTGTTAATCCTCAAAAAATTTTTAAATATAGATTTTGATTTTAATCATACTTCAAGAGAAGCTGAAAGTTAGCTTATCACCAGAGGGGGGGAAAATGTATTTTCCAAAGAGGAAAGATTTCTTCTTTTTGTATTTCTAATTAGCAAACATTAAGTCTTCTGAACATTCTCATAAGTGATCAGAATGCAAATTAGACATGTATAGGTGTGAGCAACCACCTACACATTTCCTTATGTAGAGTAACCAGTGAAAATTCTCTAGATTTTTATATGAGGTTAAAAACAACCCAGCTTTTTACTACAATCAGGTACTTTTTCAGTATTTCACATTTTCTCTTAAGATCAGTGAAACTAATGACTAAATATGGATAGAAAAAAACATAATTTTTTTTTCCCTGAAAGATAAGACTAAAACTATCTACCAATGAAAGAGGGGGAAAAAAAAAAGAAGACAAGGTTTTATGTCTGGATTATCTAGATTTATTACCTACTTTGAAAAATGTTCTGTTTCACTCTTCACTCAGTTTAGAGAAAGATAGTCCTTTAAAACTATGGTTAAAAAAAAAAAAGGTGACTCTCAGATTTATATCCTCTTTCAGCTGTTGTATTACTCAAAGAAATAAATCTTCAAAGTACAAAAAATAAACTGCTACAGTGCTTTCGGCACCAAATTACTATCTTTGAGGTTTAGATTCAAATCACATTTAGATTGACCCAATCTATTGTATGTGGATTTCATACTGAATACGTAATAACCACTAATTTTACATGCTGCTTTGTTCCACTGACTATAATGATTGTAGTTCTAAGATATGTCATCATATTCTCTCCATATTTAAGGACGGGTAGAGGAAATTTTTTTAAATGTGTCAAAATAGCATATTACATATTCACATATAGAATATTTGAGAAATTGCCTTCATTGAAACAAACTATAAAAGCCTTAAAGCTTCATAGTGACAGAGTTGGTAGGCCACACAGCCAGTGTAAAATTGGATTCAGTGTGATTATTTCTAGGCAATAATTCAGAGCAAATAACATCAAGGGAGGCTTGCATAAATCCAGATGGAAAAAGTGGATTTAAATCAAACTAATAGGTTGCAAAACATATGAAATATGCTTTGTACTGTGCCTTGGAGACACATGGCCAAATCCATATTCAAAAAGTAAAAACAAACCAGAGTGATTTGAGGAATAAATTACTTGTCATCGTGATCTTTAAAAATGCCAGAATTTAATGCAAAAATATAATCCTAACATTTATTGCAGTAAAAATAAATGTCAACATATTAGACTTAACTGGCAAAGCCTTGTGGTAGCATTTCTACAGAGTGAAAGGAACATGACAAGCTGTATTTCATATTTATTAGAATGAGATTTGGTCTTCTTTATCATAAGCAGTAGATTTAAACATTTTATTTTAATTTACTTCACGGTATTGAGGAAAACATTGACTCAGATAAGAAAAATATGCTATATAATCTTGTTCACTAAAGCAATCCATCAATCTCAGAGGCTAAATATGTATTATGACACACCAAGCCTTATAGTTAGAAAAAAGAATCAAGTACAAAATGGTTGTGACATATTCCATGTCCCCGGCAGCATATGTGAGTGGGAAATCTGTGTGGATGCAGTCATACATAATATATAGTAAATTTTTATTTTTGTGTCTTTCCATCATATCGTGTGCAGAGCTGACAGTGAACAGTATCCAAGCCTAAGAATTTCCTTAACACATTCTACCCAAATATGTCCCCTTTTATAAAAGTTTTAATTGATATATGTATTAAATGCATGCTTGTTATTTGAGTACCATTCCCAAAATAAACAAGGCTTCTGAGCTCTTACATATCTGATATTTTAAAAACTATTTAAAAGAACTCACCCTTATATTCTCAATAGACAGAGTTTTCATAAAATTCAGATACTATGGACAAATGGCAAACATTTTCTCTAGACTTGATTAGGAGAAAGCATAACAGTGTTTATCACATTAAAAGTAAAATGTGTAGGTGCACTATATAAAACCAATAGGCAAGTAAACACAATAAATATGTATATATGTAAATCCAAATGTTTGCATACACATTTAGTGTGCATAGATAAATACATAAATACCTTTTCCATGAGGACAAAAACTAAGCTTTTATTTGCATGAAGGAATGTACAATTATACATGCAAATTTTGAAATCTCTAGTATGAAAATTAGTAATTTTAACACATTGCACTCTGCAAAGTTATTTACATTTAAATATGAATCCACTTAACAGTTAGGTAGCAAACAAAATTCCCCATGCCTGGGCATAAATATTCTTTATATAAATATCCTACATATTGAAAAAATATGTGATTCTATGGACTCAGCATATGCTGCCATTAAACACCAACAAGTAATAAAATAATATATTTTGAAAATATTATTTCCCATATACCTATTATGAAATTTTTATTTTAAAGATCATTACTTGGCAATTAAGACCTTGTATCCAAACAATTTACATACATTTGTTTGAACTTTTAATGATAATTTTAATAGCCCAAGCTCTTAAGTAGTTACCTGGGAAATTTAGATAATGCTTTCACATTGTTTGGGACAGGAGTGAGAGGTTTATTCTAACCTAGGAGTGTAAATATGCCAAAATTTACTGTCTTACTTCATTTATATATACTCTATATATTCCTCTGCCAAATTAAAATGTGTTATAAAAACTAAAGTATGTTATAGAAACTAGTCTTTTGATAACGCAATCTCATCTACCATTTGAAATAGTTTGTTTTTACCTTTTGGCTGTAAGGTACTGAGAAATCTATTTTGATTATCTTAATGAGTAATATATATCATCCGTGATGAGTATGTTAATAGCATACATCCATGAGTCAATTTATTCAATGAAAAAAATTAATGCGCACATAGCCTAGAGCTAAGCATATTGTACATGGTTATGTTTATACATAAAACTTTTCTATGCCAACTGGTGAACCAAGTGCCACAGAATCAGAACACCTGACCCTCAAAAAGCTCCTAGTCTAGTTAGGAAGATAGATAAGTCAAATTCAGTGTGATGAGTGATAAAGCAATATATGGAAGCAGAGAAAACACCTAATCCTGCTTGGTCAGAGGAGTGAGGGGTCAAAGGGAATTACTTACAAGATCGTGGTTATGATGAAGGCTTTACAGAAAAGCTGATTCATAACCTGATGTTTGAAACACAAGTGGTGGGGAAGTGAGTGATGTGTACGCATGATATGGTAGGTCCTCTTTGGAGAAATTCAAGTATCAGCACTGGGAGGCAGATCAACATAAACAACTGCTGAAAGACTAGATTAATAAACTATAGTAATTTTTGTCTTGCCCATGCCACATATTCTCAGTGTTCTCATTTCCCTTTATTCAGAGGAAAAAGGGAATCTAACTACCCAATCCCCCCAAAAAATAAATCACTAATTAAAGAGTAAAGTGGTTTGCACATAAAAACAGCAAATCTCTATGACTCCCCTGAGTAAAACAAAACCAAATCAAATGAAACTAACTTTTAAGTTTGAACAGTAATAATTAGTGCTTTCAAAAAATAGAGATTCTTGAGATCACATAAGTTGTTTCAAGTATCTACAATGTGCATACTTAAGTATTTCTGTTCTTTTTCAAATATGAAAATTCTTTTTTAATAAAATTGAATACTCATGAAATAACACACTGAACACAATCATCAATGCATACTGACTTACTTCCCTCACTCTTTTCCTGTTCCCATCACCTTTCTTCTCTCATCCTATACCTAAATTATCCCAATTTCTAAAGTAGCCTGTCCTTGTCCCTCTAGTCCCATTTACTTATAGAACTTAGAATATTCTTCCGCTAAGAAAATGTCTCCTGGGACTCTACTGTTTTATTACATGTTTATTATTCCAAGAGAACCAAGGACAGTACACTTCATAGATGAAGTTTATGTTTACATTTGTCATAGGAATTGGCACAAAAGAGTTCGGAGCCATACAGTGGACAGGACATAAGATGGTATTGACATAAGATCATCTATTAGTGTTGCTCTGGCAGAGTTGGTCTGGGTAGATGAAGATATAGTTGCTTTGACCTACAAGGAACATGGATGAAACAGATCATGGAAATTTTAAGACACATTGTTATAAAATTTTCACAGGTTTTAAGGAATCAAGAAAAGAACGTATTTGTAATTATTTTGATTCAGGGGATTCAGAAAACCCCTGAAACATGGTCTTTGATAATGAGTTATTTTGAGGGGAGGGCTCTGGATTAACTCAGGCCTCAAAGTCTTTGAGACAATTTAAGCAGGATGCTAAAAGCAGAAATATTGATGAAGGAGATAACTCATATGTTATGGTATCAGACAACCTGTACATAACTCATGAAAATTATCTTAAATTCCATCTAAGTTAAGGCAGACATGTCATTATGATACAAAGTCAAATAATAAGATTGTGGCAGTTTTTTGAACTTCACTGGCCCCAAAACAATTTCAATTATTCAAAATTAAAAATAAATTCCTAGCTCTAATAGTTTATATTCAACCAACAGGAATTTCGTTAGTCTGCTTGTTTATTTAAAATGATTTTAAATATTTAACCTATATAGTAGTGATCTTCTTTCCCTTAGAGAATTTGTCCTTCTGATCTATCAACTGATCTTTTTTTTATTATTATTTATAGTTACACTTTTCTTTAGAAAAGATTAGACCATAGAGAGTTCTGGTCAAGATGGCAAAGTAGGTAAATGCTGTGCTTACCTTCTTTCACGACCACATCAAAATTACAACTAAACTACAAAACAGCTATTATTCAGAGTTGCCTAAAATCTTGCTGAACCAAAGACCTACAGCTAAGGACATAGAGAAGAAGCCACCTTAAGACTGGTAGGAGGGGCAGAAACGTAGAAGAGGCTGGCCCCAAACCTGCATTTGACCATTAAAAATTGGGAGGGATATCTTGGCTGCAGAGTTCCCTCCTGAAGAAGCAAGGGGTCCAAGTGCTACATCAGGCACCCCTGCCCAGGGTTCCAGTGCCAAGCAGAGAAGTACCCATAATTTCTGGTTGTGAAAACCAGTGGAGATTGTGACAAGTGAAACGGAGGGTGGCTGGAGTACCTACCAGGCGCCACTCTTAAAGGGACCACACATAGACTTACTGATGGAATCGCTGGCTCTGAGCACCAGCTCTGGGGCAGCAGCTGAAGAGGCATCAGTAACATATGGGAAGAAAATGAGTTGTCTGGCTTTAGAACAAGAGCTGGGGGTAGCTTTCTCCTGGAAGGAGGAGCTGGTGGAATCCACTGTTTCTCGTTGAGCCCTCCCCACTCCTGGTGGGCAGACACGGGCAGTCACCATATCTGAGTCTCCATCAAGCTGCCTGACACCATTCATTCACCACACCCTGGTGATTCTGAGACTCCAGCCCACTCAACTTTTGGGCATGCCTAAGCAGCTTCCAGTGGCTTTTTCATATAAACCGCCTGCCTTGGCTCATGCTGCAGAATTTCCTAGGGTCTCTCAAAGGTTCATGGAACTCAAATAAGCATCATCTGGCTTGAGCATGTCCCATACCACTGGCTGAACATCCTTAAGCCCAGCACTAGTGGCAGCTGGCCTCTTGAGGCACTTCCAAGCACGGTGCAGGCAGCAGCCATCTGTGGATTGCTATGTGGCTCCTGCCAGGTGACCTAGGGTGAGGCATGGGCTGCAGCAGAACTTGGCCTGCAGCAGGAACCCTTACAGGTGGCCCTGGGACTAGCGTGCTGAGTAGCCAGTTTCAAAACAAGTGAAGCATCACAAAACTGCCTCCAAGTTTTGGGGCTGTTTGAGCAGGTACCAGAGCCCTGTTGAGGCAGATCCTGCTCTGTAGCTGACTGAACAACAGCTCACCCACTGTAGTCACAGCCAGTCCTCACAACCAATAAGCCTGAGGGTCAAACTCTCCTACTGATGTGCAAACAGCAACCAAGGCTAAACTACAAGAGAAGGGCACACACAACCCACACAAGGGGCACACCTGGAGTGCGTGGCTTAGGTGACCAGGATGATTGCACCACTGAGTCCCACAGCACACCTACTACATAAGGCCACTCTACCAAGAATGGGAGACACAGCAGCCCTGCTTAATACACAGAAACAAACACTGGGAGGCAGTCAGAATGGGGAGACGGGAAACACATCCCAAATTGAAGAACAGAACAAAGCTCCAGAAAAAGACTGTAGACAAGCAATCTACCAGACACAGAATTCCAAACACTGGTTATAAGGATGCTCAATGATGTCAGAGAGAACTTCCACAGAGACAGAAACATAAAAATAGAGATAGAAAACATAAAAAGGAACCCATCAGAAATAAAGAATATAATAATGGGAATGAAGACTACATTACAGGGAATAAACAGTACATGAGATGAAGTAGAAGATCGAACCAGCGATTTAGAAGATAAGGTAGCAGAAAACATCCAATCACAACAGCAAAAAGAAAAAAAAAGAATAATGAAAACAACAACAACAAAAAAATGAGGAGTTTAAAGAGCCTCTGGGACAATCTCAAGCATGCCAACATTTGTGTTGTAGAAGTACCAGAAGAGGAAGAGAGAAAGCAAGGAATTGGAAATCTGTTTAAAGAAATAATGACAAAAAAACTTCCCTAACCTGGCAAAGGAAATAATATACAAGCCCAGGAAGCACAGAGTCCCAAACAAGAGGAACCCAAAGAGGCCAACACTACAAACATCATAATTAAAATGTCAATGGTTAAAGACAAAGAGAATTTAAACAGCAGCAAGAAAAAGCAGTTAGTTACCTACAAGGGAAATCTTATAAGACTCAGCTGATTTCTCAACAGAAACTTTTTAGGCCAGAAGGGATTGGCAAAAAATACTGAAAGCAATGAAAAGCAAGGACCTACAACCAAGATTACTCCACACAGGAAGGCTATCATTTAGAATAAAAGGACAGATAAGGAGCTTCCCAGACAAGAAAAGGCTAAAGGAGTTCATCTCCACCAAACCAGTGTTACAAGGAATCTTAGAGAGCGTTAAGACAAAAAAAGAAATAAAAAATATGATTAATAAAATGGTGATAACTACATAGCTATCAACAATTACTTTGAATGTAAATGGATTAAATGTTCCAATAAAAAATAGGGGGGGCTGCATGTATAACAAAACAAGACCCTTGTGTATGCTGCCTATAGGAGACTCACTTCAGATTGAAAGACACATACTGACTGAAAGTAAAGGGATGGAAAAAAAAAAGATTTCATGAAAAAGGAAACAAACAAACAAAAATCTGGGTAGCAATAGTTACACCAAACAAGATAGACTTTAAAACAAAGACTATAACAAGAGATAAAAAAGGACCTAGTAATCCCACTTTTGGGTATTTATCTGAAGAAACCCAAAACGCTACTTCTAGAGGACATGATCATCCATATGTTCATTGCAGCATTATTTACAATAGTCAAGATATGAAGGCGACCTGGGTTTCCCTGAATGACTGTATTGATAAAAAAGAGGTGGTACATATATACAATGGAATATTACTCAGCCATAAAAAAGAACGAAATCTTGTCATCTGTGACAACATGGATGGACCTAGATGGTATTATGCTGAGTGTAGTAAGTCAGACAGCAAAAGACAAATATCATAGGATTTCACTTACAAGTGGAATCTAAACAACAGAACAAACAAATGAAAGAGAAACAAACTCGTAGATACAGAAAACATTTTGATGGTTGCCAGATGGGTGGGGGTTTGTGGGTAGATGAAAAAGAAGAAGGGATTAAGAAGAACAAACTGGCTGTTACATAGTCATGAGGGCATAGAACAAAACATAAGGAATATAGTCAATAATATTGTAATAACCATGTATGGTGTCAGACGGATATTAGATGTATCGGGGTGATAGGTGGGTGGGGGGTTAGGGTCAGGGTGAAAAAGGGGAAGGGATTAAGAAATACAAACTGGTAGTTATAAAACAGTCATGCTAATAACTATGGAGAATGCCAGGTGGATACTAGTCTGGGGATCATCTCTTAAATTATGTAAATGTCTAACCACTATGCTGTACACTTGAAATTAATACAAAATAATACTGAATGTCAAAAAAATAATAAATACCAAAAAAAAGATTAGACCATGCCTTCTGTCACTTCTCTGAAGTATCTATTTCTCAATTCTATCAGTATAATTAAAAGTAATCTGTATATGGTATACAATTATGAAACAATACCTTAATGTTAATAGTATATGTTAATTTAACCCAGGCAAAGTTAATTTATATAGCAAAGTGTTACGCCAACAAAATCAAGTGGACTTACAGAAGCATTTATTTTCCTGATCCAAGGTTAATACTTGAGAATAAAACTATTGCAATTATACTGAATTTTCCCCAAACAATAATTTCACCAACTTGTCAGCACTTTTAAAAATCCCTTACATTCATTTTTAGGTTTGAGTAATGAAAAGTTCATCTCTTGCTATTAAGAAATATGTGCAGTCCTTTCAAATAATGCTCTCCATAGTTGACATAGTACAAATATGAGTTTTTATGCACAAAGATACATAAATGAAAATATTATAAACAGTTTAGGTCTTCATTCAAGTATAGTTTTATGCATATTTTTGCATAAGTATATGTTTATGTGTGGCCCGTGTGTGTGTGTGAGAGAAAGAGATATGACTCATATGGATTCAATATTTAATGCCTTCTTTTATGTTATTGCAATCAATCAAATCATCCTTAATACATACAGAGAAGTAATTTATCTCCAAACTAGTAATTACATTACTGCACTAGAGGCACAGCCATTCATATTATCTTTCTTTGTCTCTCAGTATATTCATTCTCCCTTCTCCATCTCTTGGCATGATGCTTCCTCATCAAATTCTAAGTGCAAACGCCAAAAGCCTATCTAGTGTGGCTCTTTTCTGTTCTTATTTGACAAACATCAATTATGATTCAATACCCTTGTTTTGTGTCTGTTTTTGTCACATCTCTAATGTTGGAGATACCAGTTAAAAAAGAAACTTATGATGGAAACTGAACACGTTTGTGTTTTGTGTCTGCTTGGCTGGGCCTTGCCACCTCTCCTTGCTGTCTCCTTTGTCATTGAAATATCTGTTGTCTTGACTTATTGCATGTCAAGACTTCATCAGGAAGGAAGCTGGTTTTGAATATGCTCTGAAGTCTACAGAGTAATCCAATTGGAAGGAAATGATTGGGAATCATTAAATTTCCTCTAACGTTACACGCTGTGATGACTTATCAGCTTTGTCACATAAGCACTAATGCTTTCTCCTTCAAACTAAATGTGGTTTGTGAAATCTCACTCTGACTGTCATTAGAGTAAAGCCATCACCGTTTCATTGAAAATATTCACTGCAGAGTTCCGAGGTGCTTTCAAATTTCTGACTGCAATGTGTGCTTTCCTATAATTAGACTATAAGGCAGACCTACCTTTATTTTTTGTAGGTTCAATCATCTTGCTATTTCCACTTAGATTTAGAAATATGACACTAGAGCTGACCAAAAAAGTCCTTAAATCCACAAACACTTAAGTTTAATGAGAACAGTTTTTTATTTTGTTTTTTTAAATAAGTAAACTTCGTTGGTTCCTTTCATTCCTTTGAACATTGGTATTGACCAAATGAAACTAAAAAAATAGATAAAATAAAATAGATTTTTCATCCAAAGAGACAAGCTGTATCTTTAATAAGGACCTCAGGAAAATATGTTTTGGGGTAGAATAGGACTAGGGTCTTGGTCTCAGCTTTTCAGGCTCAGAAAATATCTTCCACTCTCCATAGATGCTATCGTTTTCAGGAGGACCTGACTCACACTAACCAAACAGAAATGAATGATGCAAAATCCAAGGGTTCAATTTCATATATTATTAAAATAACATAACTGGCAAACTTAACAAAATATATATGTTGAAGATCAATGCAAGTTCTTCCAGTGAGGAAGCTCTGTTGGAAAGAAAACTCTGCTCAATACATTGTGTGGGAAGCACACAATCATAGCAAGGAGAATCCGTTGAAGATATTAATGACCAGTGTCATCAACTCCTTAATAATTCATTCATCTTTACTGTAGGAATAGTTCAACTCAGCAGACTGCATAGCCACTTCAATTTATTCTGAACTATCTCCCCTAGACATTGTTGTAGGTACTCCTTGTTGTATGGAACTCCTGTTTCTAAGATGCTATAACTAACTCTTTCGCCAAAAGTAGTCTTTTTGAGCATAAGCCTATTCAATGAATTTGGTTAATCTTATTAAGCAATTTTAGCTTTAAAAGTTAACTAGGCAATACTCTTAAAAATCAATTCAAATTTACTTGATTAAGTTCCCTTAGCTACACCCTTCTGAGCACAATAATCATAATATTGATCGTCCAAACTGGGACACATTTGGTATTTAATTTTGCTGGAACTACAACTGTAACTGGATTTTGGCCATACAAACTGATGTATAACTTGACCCTACTTATAGGTAATCTATACTTTTTAAGATCTCTAATCTCTTCTACGGAATTTAGTTGTTTCCTTTTTTTACTTCAAACTTCTGGGATTGAATTTTTGTCATCCTTGACTTCTTAATAACTATTGTCATTAAGATACACACTGCTATCTATTCCTATTTTTTTTATTCTCACATCTTTGTGATTTTAAAAGATTCCAGCAGACATTAGGACTCTGATATAAAACAATAGCTGTTTGGTTACATATTATCCCTAACAGCCTTGTTAAGATGCCACATTCTCACAATTCCATCTGAAAACTTCTTTTAGGGATACAAGTGTTGGGACAACCTCAACATGCATATTTCAAGTCACCTTAAAATGTATTTCCCTGGGTAGAGACAATTCTACATGGTCATGTAAAATTTACTGGTCCATCGATTGGACTCTAGCTAATGTATGTTACTTGTGGGTCTAGTCTCTGATTATCTCCCATTAGACCCCTCTTCTCAGCTCCTCCAAATGGAGAGGCACCAATGGAGGATTCTGGTGCCATAGGAGATGGTAGAACAATATGATTAAACAAGCCTTGTCCCTGTCTTACAGACTCTCTCTGGTCTGAGAAATGAACTTTTATTTTGGTAAGCCACAGTGATTCCAGGTCATTTGTTATAGCAGTTAATCCTCTCTGATTAATGTGGGTTGCATTGAAAAGAAATTCACAAAAAACCCACTAGAAAAGCCCTGTCTAAAAGTCATGGAATACACTGGTGAAATAATTATATACTTATAAGAGCACACAAGACCTTCCAAGATTTTCTCTAGTCATAATTTTACCAATAGTTTAAATCATTATTACTGCATTAAACAAATATACATTATTTATCTGTAGATTTTATACACTGAATAATGTTTATCAAGGTCTTGCTAATGTGTCTTATCGTCATATACCTGTTTAATTATTTTACACTCCCAGTTTACCACTTGGCCATTAGCCCTTCTATTCTCTAATCCATCATGCCCAGTATTTCCTGGTTAATCTTCACAAGGTTCTAATTAATTATGTCCTATTGTATACGACACCCAATGACTTCCTCTTTACCACAGCATAAAGTCCAAACCTGCTAGCCTTTTATTCATACTTTCGTTATCTTCTCCAAATTACCTAAAAAATCTAAATTACCAACTATAATACTTACAAATTGAACACCCACTTTAATAAATCTTGTAATAGTTGCTGTACAGTTATCTTCCTAATAAGTAGCTTGTTCTTTCGACTTCAATGGTGAAGATAAGTTTACAAGGATCGAATATCTGTCCCAAATTTGCATTATATAAAGGACCAATGCTTAAGCTACAACTCAGCCAATTTTTTTTCTAAAGTTTGTCTACATTCTATACTAGTACTTTTGCTTTGCATTGTGCTAATCCATCGCAAAAATAAGGATGAGCAAAGACATTTAAATGATCCCATAAACTGAAGCCATCCTAAGCTGTCTTAATATCCAATGAGGAAAAATTATGATTATTTTATGAACTTTAAAAATGTTTGCCAAATATTAAAAGCTTTCTTATTGATAATTATGCATATATAGGAAAATAGAAACAAGGGAAGTATTTATTTAGTGTACAATTAGAATATTAGAAACACTGAGAATTAAAGTGTTTATTTCTTTGTCAAAATCTCACCAAGAGTACCTTAAATAGTGCTTGCCTCCTTTTCATGTAATTTACAATATGGAGTGAGCATCTTTTATAGCCTCGGTAAGTTAGCATACACAATTCTAAGCATGGTTCAGTTTCCAACATGTTATCCTTTACACTTTCAATGTCATAAACGATTTCCAAGACTTTCTTAAATGTGAAGATTTTGCCTGTGTGTGTGTGCGTGTGCTTGTGTGTGTGTGTGTGTGTGTGTGTGTGTGTGTGTGTGTCATCAGCATCACTTCTTCTGGGACATTTTGATTCTTTCATCAAAACAAGCTCCTCATTTATGTAGATAAGATTTGCCTTTATTAAGGTCCCCCCCCTACGGTCCCTTCAATGGTGGCTATGTCAACATGCCTACAATGAATTCTTTTATTCTATAGCTCCACTTAAATTCTATTCAAATTTCACTTCCAGCATTATCAATTTGTTTCTCTGTTGCATTTTCTCCTTTGATGGCCAACTTCCTCTTTTGATTACCCAGTTTTGCAAAATGCCACATGGAATTACCACTGGAAGACAGGGAGGTAACCCAACTACATGCTTTCCTGTCTGTGTATGACCTAACAGATGTGCATAACCATCACTGACAAAATTTGAAAGAAACGGCATAATTAACCACTGATTACGCTGTACATCTGTTAATTACATAGCAATTTGTGGACTCGAGACCTAGTAGCAAAGTTTGTACTTTATGCAATTATTTACAGCTAATATGAAAACTGAAACTTGAGCCAGGTTGTTGGGAAACTGACGTTAGTTAACTAAACCATGGCAACACAATTTCACACATATTCATAAATAAATCTAAGATAGTCAACTTCAATATTTATGGACATTTTTTTCTCTTTTGTATTTCTTTAAGTCTTTTACCTGTTGTTATAGCCCCCGCCCTTCAAGTCTAGCTCATCATCAGCACATTTGTATTTATGGTTTTCCTCCTTTTTCCTACTTTCTTTCATCACTCTTTTTATACAGGTTCTCTTAAGCTCCAGGCCAAGGGTCTCACAAATATGTACTCATAAGGGGCAAACAAGTAATACGATGCAGTGCTGAGAAAAGGGACTTGTATCTAACTGAAGGACTCACACTCCTCCTGATGGACTAATTATCTCCTTGGCTACAGAAGAACCTCTGCCATGCCAGGAAGAGAACTTGGTCTTTCTAGATTTTTGGATTTTTTTTTCAAAAGAAAGCAGAAAATTTATTTTATAAAGATTGCCTTGTATGTCTGTTCCTCAAACAATTAAAAACAGAATTACCATATGATCCAGTAATTCTAGTTCTGGGTAAATGCTTTTAAAAAAAGTGAAAATAGGGACTCAAACAGATAGTTATACACCGATATGTATATCAGCATTACACATAATAGCCAAAAAGGTGGAGCAACCCAAGTGTCTACAGACATACGAAGGAATAAACAAAACGGGGTATATATATATATATATATATATATATATATATATATATATATACACATACACACACACATACATACAGGAATATCATTCACCTTTAAAATGAAAGGAAACTCTGTCACATGCTACATGGATGAATCTTGAAAAAATTATGCTAAGTAAAATAAGCCAGTCATAAAAGAATAAACACTGTATGATTTCACTCATGTGAGGTACTTAAGAGTAGTCAAATTCATTGCAACAGTAAATAGAATGGTGGCTGCCAGGGGCTGGGGGGAAGACGTAATGAAGAGTTATCATTTAACAGGTACAGAATTTCAGTTTGCAAGTTTTGCAAATACTTAATACCACTGAACCGTATACTTAAAAATGGTTCAAATATGCTAAGTGCATCAAAAACATGCCTTATTTCAAAATATTGGCAATTCATTCATGGAAAGAAAAACTGTGTAGGAAGGGCTGAATCCAAGTGTTTTAGGATCTGATACTGATAAAATATAATGGTGGGCTCCTTAAGAAAGGGCTGAATAATCCAATATATTACTAATAGGAGAGTTTCTGTTTTGACTTGTTGAGACACACATCCTCTTAACAATCACACGTCTAATGATTGCATGAACTTCCCACAGATCACCTTCTGCTCCACATAAATTAAACATCTTTCCCCTTCCACTATTTACATACTTCAGATCCTAGTTGTGTAGAACATTTTCACATGATTTCTGGTTATGCAAATATGTGTAAAAACTCCTGAATCCTTTCTACACGGTTATAGCTAGTAAAACTAACCATGGGAGTGACTGTGAGCCCATGGATATGTCAATCTAAATCTAAACAAAATGTATCCTTTTTTTGTAGAATCTCCCTAGCAGATTTGAAAAATGCTTATGGCCATCCCAAGATGAGTTATCATCAGCAAAAGTGAGACAGAAGACAGGCCTTAGTGGAAAGGGATATTTATCTTAACCAACTGGGGGGGGGATCAATCTGAGTTAAAAACAAATTGTAATTCTGAGGGAGCAGTATACAACAAAAGAAAAAAATGGAAAAAATACACTAAGGAAAAGGGTAAAATGTGGTTTAATTAACAGAGCTGAAGATACACATTAAATAATTTTATTAGAATATTAAGATATAGACAATGGTATAACCTAGGAACAAAGCTAATAGTTATTATACTGCTAAAGGATCTTTGGATCAATTTTATATTTGAAAGAGTGGGAGGAGAAGGAATAAAGAGGTAGATATATACACAGAGAAAAACATATTTAGCAGAGCATTCACAATAAAGCAGGTGGAAAGAGATTCTGAAACAGAAGGCCAGCACAATGAAGCAATGGTAATAGGACAGGGAATATATGAACTTAAATGAGTACTTGGCAAAGAGGGAATACCAGATTTAAGCACTAATGGTATAATATATAACAAGGAGGGACTCAGAAGTGGAGGAGATGAGTGAAATTAAGCAGACTTACTTGCCAACTACATATGCCATCTGGTAACATGACAGTGCATCATAAAGCAAAATTGTTCATAAACACTAATGAATTGACTTAAAAAATTCAACCTGTGACATCTGATGATGCATGGATAATTGAATACTTGTCACATTACAGATCAAGCAGAATTAGTTGACGGCCTGAGAATTCAAACCATGAACAAAGCATGTAGGTCTTATGAAAAAGAAGTGGTATTCTGACTACTGTTTTAAAATACGATGTCTTTATATTCTTTATTAACAAACATTTTATGTTATGTCCAAGACACAAAAAGATGAAGTTCTTGGAAAAAAGGTAAAAAGTTGATGCCTATGCTACTAAGGTTGGGTGATGCCTCATACTATGTACTATCCCTCATTAATAGAAAATTATGCAAATGTTCATAAAATCACAGTAAAAAGTATAGAAGAAAAGAAACTTTGACAAAAAGTGCACACTGCAAATTTCATCACCATGGGACTGGTAATTGTGCATTTTTTTTCCTACTGTTTCTTATGATATGGTTGATTTTGTCACGGAAAGAACAATAGTATATTGGATGGTAGAAGTACAGGGTATCCTCAGCGGCTACCATGGCAATAAAATAAAAATTCAGAGATCTCAGGGGTATGATTTATTTTTGCTTTAGCAGGAGTAATCATTTTTCAGAATGGATGACAAAAAGGCATTATTGGCTAAAAGGAAACCAAAATACAGACATCCCACTGCCACCATGGAGAGGAGCAACAGCCCCACTTCTAGACATCTCCATTTATTCTTTTGCTTGATCTTGTCACACACTTTTATTTCTATCATTAGATCCTTGGAGTTCGACCTCTTGAAACTTCATAACAGATAGACGGATCTGATGACCCAGGCTTTTGATCACTCAAGAAGCAGGCAATGATTAAAGTGATGTTGGTTAAGATTCTATAAATGAGTAGTTACTGAATCTATTCAGTTAGAGTCAGATTACTTACAGTCCACTCTCATTAAAAAAAAAAATACAGAGCATTTAAGATTACATCTGAAATTACACATTTTCATGATTTGGGCATAATGTTTTATCAACAATCTTCTAGGTAGTTTGTGTTGAGTCTTGGGTGTTACATGGTAAAGGGTGCAAGAGTCTATTATTTTAGCATGCCTATGCCAAAGCATAATGATTTCAGTCTTTTTGGATACTGCTTAAAACTTCTGGTTTAGTTCATGGAGATCAAGGTAACTATAAACTGAACTTGAACATTATCACTACAAATACAGGTATTTTGTACCCTTTATTATAAAAAATGTACAGGAACGGGTTTAATAGGAAATTTGCAGAGATGACTTTTTTTCACTTTAATTATTAAGTAGTATTTAAAAATAAATGAACATAAACTCATTTGACTATAAGAAAGATACTTTTGTCTGTACTCACATATTAAATTATATACCAGATTTGAAATAAAGTTTTAAGAAGCGTAAGTGAAAAACTAGGCCTTCATATTTCACTTTCCTCAGAAAAATAATTTGAGTATCGATTATATAATTATCTGTAAAACGCCAGAGCATTTGAGAATTTGCCTATACATTTAAGCATTAATCACTCTGCAATGCTTTTGAAACATAAACTTTGGCTGTTATTACTAGCAATTGTTTGATGTGCTTCCACATTATTGTGGTCTAGTATGTCAGCTAGCAACTTAAATAATTTTCCTTGAATTTAGTGTTAGAGGCTCCGTGTATTTTTCAAAACAATTTAACACATAGGTTATTATTGATTTTACATCATTAGCATCTGTTCTCTAGAAATACTGTCAAAAAAGGAATGTTTCAAATTAGTAAAGAAAATTACAAAATGTAACTGCTAATAAAGAAAACTTGGAAAAAGTAAATAGTGTATAATGCATTTAGTTTTCTTTATTTCTTACTTTCCTTTTCTCTTTTTCTCTTTTCTTCCTTTTTCTTCTCTCTCTCTCTCTCTCTCTCTCTCTCTCTCTCTCTCTCTCTCTCTCTCCCTTCCTCCCTCCCTCCCTCCCTCCCTCTCCTAAGCATTGCTATCATCTGAACTAACAGATTCGCAATAGACAGGAGGATGCTCATGTGCAAGGAAAAAAATATATACTTGAATGTATATTTCCTTTATAGTGATATCTGTTCAAAAGGAATTACAGGATGTAATAAATTAAAGTAGTATTTGTAATGATATACATATAGCTTTTGGCCACAAGATATTTCAGAGGTGATTTTGCATTTGGTGACCAGTCATTACTGAGTTATAATTATCAATTTTAATTACTAAATTTATTTCATTCAAATTAGAAATCTATTTGCTAATTTATTATGTTATACTTTAGCATATGATAAAGCATGATATTTTATTTCTTGAAAAGTTTAATATGACTATGTTTATAGTACACTTCATTTTTAATTTAACTTCATTTTTAATTTACTGAAAGCATCAATTCAATAGTATTCATTAAGCCCTCCCGGGGGCCTGGCCTGCCCCCTCCACCGGTCGCCTGGGGACCTGGGAGCCATGTGGTGTCCCTGGCCAGGGCTTAGCCATTGGGGTGTGATGGCCACGTGGCAGCAGGATGGCTGACTGGCAGGCAGCGGCTGCTGTGCACAAGGCTGACAGGAGCACTCAGCTTGAACCTCGCCATGCAGCTGGAGCTCGTCGCCGTGCTGGCCCAGGTCAGCACGGTGCAGGGACCTGGCTAGGGGCCGTGGGCTGCAGGGTATGGGCATATGGCAGGCAGAGGGACCCTGTGGAACGGGATGCAATGGTCTGTCTGTACCTCTTCCCTTACAGTGCCATGTAGCTCTCCATCTACTGCAAATTTGTTGTACTCTCCATGGATGACCTGGGCCTTATGTCCCAAAGGAGTGCCATCATGGTGGGAAGTCTAGCAGGAATGGTTTCCACCACTGTAATGTATCCTACACCTCATCAACACCCGCTTAATTGTGCAGAACATGCTGGAACCATCTTACAGGGAGATCCTCCATGCTTTTTCTGTTTATCAACAGGAAGGATTCCTGGCCCTTTAAGGAGGAGTTGCCCTAATAGTTTTAGGCGCTCTCCCTTTCTCTGCTGACTCTCCTCTAGCTTACATGAACCTGCAGAAAATCTGGCATGGGCCCAGAGATCACTTCTCTCTCCTCCAGAACTTGGCCCATGTCTACCTGGCTGCTGCAGTGACCCAGACCCTCTCCCTGTCCTTGGACACAGTGAAGAGGAAGATGCAGACTCATAACCCCTGCCTCCCCCACTGTGGAGGAGTACATGTCCATTTTTCAGAAGCCATGGACTGCTTCCAGCAGATAGTGAGGGCCCAGAGGGTACTGGGGCTCTGGAATGGACTGGCAGCCAACTTACTGAATGAAGATAGTTCTCTATCTTGGAGTTACATTGGGCACCTTTGAGTTCTGCAAGGGAATTTGTCTTTACCAAAATGATTACACTGTGACTATCTCCTCTGAGTTGTACATTAACCCCAGGGGTGGATCAGAGTTGGAAGCCCCAGGAATTAAGGCAATTAAAGAATTTCTTCAAAACTGGAAAACTAAAGTCTAGAAAGCCATCTCTTTAAAACTGAAAGGAACTAGAAGTGCACTGACTGAAGGCATGCTGCAATCACAGCTAAATGCAGCCTCATAATTGCACGCACCTGGAGTGACAGGAGGGGACTCCTGTCTGATGCTCTTAGAAATGAAAAGATTCAGCCATATGCTACCTCTGAGCTCCAAACTGGTGTCCCTGGGAATACTTGCACCATGGGGTTTCCCAACATGACCATCTCCTGATTGCGTTCCACCAGATTTTATAACCAAAACTAGTAGGAATGATATGTGCCATTATACAACACCGAAGAAAGGGCCTTGCCACGACGCCTCAAAGTAACATGTAGTGGAAGGGGCTGAGCAGAGACCACACTGAGCGGGTGGTCACGGGTCATAGCTTGCACTAACACACATGGGTCGAATTTCACACGATTTCACCCAAGACTTCCCAATGTAATTATTTTGGAACTTATAATCTTTGCTGACTTCTGAGTACACACATTCCACAGTGTAGATTATGCCCTATCAGAAGCTAAATGAAGATGTTTAACATTTAAAAGTTATCATTATCATAGTAGAACCATCCTTTATTTAAATTTGAAGTATCCCAGGCTGGGAATCTTGTGGTTCAAGAATGCAGTTTTTACCATGACTGCTTAATTATGCCCCTAAAGACCTTCTTCCAATTGAAGTCATGTACAGTTTAAGTGGCCTGAATTCTCTGCCTTTTTAACTTGCTTTGAAACTCTACCCTTAAAATAAATTATTCAGTCAACTTAAGTTATTCTTACAAGATGTTCCACTTGCCTAGGAAGGATCAAATAGAACATTTGACACACTAAAAAAAAAAAAAAAAGTAACTGAACAAATACTTCAGACTAATCATCTCTTAGTTTTTTTTTTAAATCAAATTTTGGATTGTTCTGCCTTGGGGATATTATGTCAAGTTTATATAACTGTACTTTTGAATAGTGACTATTTTTGCATTTAAAAAACAATATCTAAAATTAAGATGCTAATTTATACACATACACAGGCTTTCAGTATGTTGAAAGTATTTTTCTGTATTAAATTTATTTTCCAAAGAAAAAAATAATATTCATTAAACATATAATGTACTATCAACTGTATTTGGCATTGAGAATATAATATTGCACAAAAAAGGATACATTTCTAGACTACAGGGAACTGGAAGGAGTCTAATGTAGATATAGAATATTTAATAAATAAAAATAAAAATAAACTGGATATTGAAGAACTAAGAAATAAACTGGATATTGAAGAACTAAAAAATAAACTGGATATTGAAGAACTAAAAGGATTTCTATAAATAGAGAATGAGGGTGCCGTGTGGAAGATAAAAGCCAAAAAAAAGGTAGGAATGACATCATCAAGATGGCGCCATAGGATGTTCCTGACTGAAGTCCTCATCACAAGAGGACCAACTAGCAACTATCCATCAACAAGACACCATTGTGAAAATCCCAGGACCTAGGGGCAAGGCTAAATCATGCCCCCCCCCCGAAACATGGAGACCTAAAAGAACCACATTAGAAGGATAAGAGGAACAGCTACACTGACTGTAATGACCTCTCCCCGGGGCCATCACAGCACCCACTGAAAGAGCCCCACTGGGTCTATGGTTTCTCCAGTGGCAAATGGAGACCAAAGTGTACACCCAGCTCCCCCAGCTTTGCTGGGCACTTCCCCTGTGGCCCACATAGCTCTACCCTCAGATGAATCGCTGGGGAAATCTGGCAGGTTTGACTACTGAGGATCATGTAGAAACACAGAAGGGTACAGGGATTACAGCAACCAGCACGCAGAACTTGGCAGACCCATTCCTCATTGAAGCTATAGCCGAGCTGAAATCCCAGCCAGCGGCTGCCCATTTGCAGTCATGCCCATGACCCTGTTTGCTGTGGAGCTTACTGAGCAGTTCTGCATGGTTTGGGTCACCAGCCAGTGAACAGTGCAAGTGTCAGAGCTCATGCTATGGCGTTATCCAGAAAGGAAAGCAAATTTGAAGTCTCACCTACTGCTGAATGTAGCCTCCAGTCCTGCTCAATCAGAAAGCCTAATCAGAAAACCCCTGCAGCATATCCTACAACCCAACAGTCCTGCCCAAATGTGACCTATAAACTCCAGCCCCACAGAACAAAGGTGACTTAACAGTGACCCTGGACAGTCTTGGAACCCAGCCTACCGTACCACCCCGTTGCAGAGCCAGCCTAGGGCCTTGCCTGATTTTGAGCACAGCCTGCAGCTTTCCTCATGCCGGGAGCCCAGCCAGTAATACAGTCAGGCTGTGGAAAGTGTAGCCTACAGCCTCACCTGATAAGGGAGTATGGCCAGTGACCCTGCCCCACCACAGAGCACAGCCTCTAGCCCCACTCAAGTGCTGGACACAGCTGCAGGCCCCTACCAACAAAAGAGCCGCTAATGACCTTGTCCACAGGGAAGCATAATCAGTGCCCTAATTAATCATGAAGCCCAAGCTGCAGCCTCCCTGACATTAAAGGAAAACTTCTCTTTGTATTTGTATTTGCCCTTGAAAAATAATCATATGGAGGCTATGCAATAGATTTGGGGCAAGGGAACTTCTATAGGAGTCTGCATTTTTAAAACTCTCTCTCTCTCTCTCTCTCTCTCTCTCTCTCTCTCTCTCTATATATATATATATATATATATATATATATATATTTTTTTTTTTCCCTCTAGTCTCAGGCAGTGTTTTAGAAATCTCCTGGGTTATTTTTATTAAAAAAAAAAGATGAGATTTACATCTTGAAGCAACAGAGAAAGAGTGCAAGGTCTCTCCTAGGAGTTATGGGGTATATTTCTTCATTATCAGACGTCTAGGACAGTTACTATTTAAAGTTTTCCTTTATATTAGGGGTCAGAGGGCATGGGGCGCTTCATCTGTTTCCCTGTCAATCACCCCTTCCTTAGTTCTCCTCACTTTCCCAGAAACTCCACCTCTTAGCGTTCTAATCAGGCTCTGTTGCAGCTCTCAGATCTTACTCAGTAGCAGTTTCCACGCTCCTAGCTTTGCCAAGCAGCACGCTCGTCTCCATTGCACTATCCGGCGCTCCCACCTTGTCTGCCAGCTCTGAAACAAGCAGAGGCGCGGGCACCCACAGCCCTCCTCTCACCTCAGCTCTCCTTCCACCTTTCTATCTCAGGCTTCAGCCTCTAGTTGGGCATCAGTAACTGGTGGAACTGCAACAGGAGAGGCCAGCCCACTGCTCAGGCGTGTGTTTCCCTTCTCTGCCCCAGAGCGCTCTGCTCAGTTCCTTCAACAATCACATGACCAGCCAGTGCCACTGGGGCATTTTGGGGCGTCCCCATACAGCATTCCCAAAGCTTCTGACGTACAGGCCACCCCTCCCCACAGAGAGATCCATGAGCAACTCCGAGTTCCCTTATCTCCCTCGCGGTTGCCTCTTTCCCCAGGCCCATTTCTTTGGTCTCCTGGCTGGCTCACAAATTGCTGGTTCCCAAACTGGCCCCATAGGGTAAGGAGACACGGAGGAGAGGCAGGCATCTCCACAGGGGTAGGTGGCAGCTTGATAAGCACAGGAGCTTACTTACCATGCTTGTCTGGGCGACCGCAAGAGGAATACATCTCCATACCCACCCACCAGAACCTTAAAAGCTTAAATAGAGGCCTTACCTGGGTTCAGTCACGTATACTGTCCAGGTGGTGTCAACAACACATTGCTCTCTCAAGTCTGTGTCCTGGAAAATGCCTCTGCCTGTGGGAAGGGTGAGTAGAACGTACATCCCAGGGACAGGAGACTGGGAGGGGAGCTTCAGGTTGCGGGGATCTAGTTCGGAGGCCCACCGGAAGCTATGTTCTCTTGATGACCTCCTTCAACAGCATATGTGCCTGAAACGTTAAAGACATAGCAGTATCCTTGTGAAGGTCAATTTAATGTAATGCATAGGATAAATTATAGATTTCAATTAGCTCTTTCATATAGAACAAAAAGATGGAGTTGAAATTTGCTAATGGTTATATGGTAAAAAACATTGAGCTAAGAGAGGTAAGACGTTATCCTATGGAATGTAGCCAAACTCAATCAGACTATAGTGAATGTTGTATCAAATGACATTATCCGCTAAGAAAACTACACAAATGCATTATGACAATAGGAAAAGGGTGAGAAAGAAAAGCACTTCAAATAGCAAAATATAAAGAGTAATTTCAAAGATAATTCAATACATATCAAGATAGAAAAAGTTGCATTTTACACATGATACTAAACAAATGTCTATTTCCAATAGTAACAAAGAAAAGAAATATGGAGATTATCAAATCCAATGTTTTCATCAGTTATTGAAAAGGAGACATTACTCAATCTATACAGGTGTCAAAAATCTACATGTCAGCAACTGTCATTAGAATTGATTAAAGTTTATCTAAGAAAAACTTCTGAAATTACATAAAAATAATATATTCAACTGCTTATTCAATATACAATTATGCAGAGGTATAAAGCAACTATTTTACTAAGCCTACATAGAATGATCAATCCGAAAATGATTCAGGAATTTCAACTACAAGTTATCAGGAGTTAACATAAAAGGAATTAGATAAATGAATCTGGAAGTAATGATCAGAACAACTGGAGAATAAAAATGCAAGAATTACATTTATCCATAAAACAGGTTAGATTTGAAATTTTCAAAAAGAAGTATTGTACTTAGAACATTGATTAGAAAAACTTAGAAAAATATATACT
>NW_017731951.1:649777-652429 GCF_001890085.2 Hipposideros armiger
GGCATTGAGGCATAACTTCCCAAGGGGAGTACTTTGAAGGTGACAATAGTGATATTCAGCAATGAGGTGTGTAGCACTTTTTCTAGGATGAATTCACGAACTTAATTGTCTGACTCGTATGTGGTACTCTAGCAAACTAATGCAATATGGGAGTTTGTTATGGTAGCCCTAACACACAGATACAATATCTATCATGTATATTTTCAAAATTGACTTTTCTACCTACAGAAAAATTCACCATAGTCAGATTAATTAGGAAAACTACTGTAAATACAAACACTCTGGTGAGGGATGGAGTGGAATTCAAACTTATGCTTATGTGAAACCAAATAAGAATAAATGAGTAAAATAGAAATGCCTTATTTATGGTAGTCTAAA
This sequence comes from Hipposideros armiger, assembly GCF_001890085.2. Classification (NCBI taxonomy): domain Eukaryota; kingdom Metazoa; phylum Chordata; class Mammalia; order Chiroptera; family Hipposideridae; genus Hipposideros; species Hipposideros armiger. The sequence goes on from NW_017731951.1 coordinate 650,156, forward strand.
ATGTGCTTTTATAAGCAAATAATTTTACATTAAAATAAGTTATACATAAAAAGGTATTTAGTAAATATGAAAATTTCTAAATAACAAAGTGCAGTAAAAAATTTCACACAATTAATCAGATTCAAATGAATTCTTGCAAAAATTAACTCTATATGATAATATTCATCTTATCTAAAATAGTATTTATTGGTGACTACAGTAGTTATTTCTGGTCAATGAATCAAACATTGAAAGGTCAGGAATTGAATTAAATTTTATTTAAAGGCCCCATCTCCTATTTTAAAAACAACAAAATAATATTTAAAATTTGGTTTCTTCTTCTCCTCCTCTTCCTCCTCCTCCTTTCTTTTGTTTCTTTTTGTTTTTGAAACAAGACTGGTTGTTTGGCACACTAGTTTGCAGAAAAATGAAGGAGGTAAAATGACCACTGCCATGTACTCACATTTTGGAGTAATTCCCTAATGAGTTGCTTTCAGATGACAGGATATTTGATAGGATATACAGATTTTAGTTTAACAAATGGAGCAAAAACAGCATGAGCAGAATATAAATCTGAAAATTTCATATTTCACATCTGAAATTTTATATGTGGGAAAATTATAGCTTGACACTTAAAACTCAATAAATGTCAATACAAATGTATTTAGGCTTCCTAATAGTAAGTCAAATAAATATACATTGGTTAAGTAAAATAAAAAAATTCTAAGGACCACAGAATTCAAATAAAAAATAAATTTTAAGAATATATGTATATATATATATATGTGTGTGTGTGTGTGTGTGTGTGTGTGTATATATATATATATATATATATATTATATATATATATACACACACATATGAATGCTCCTTGCAGATTTCTATTTAAAATACTTACTGAAGGTCAGAGTTTAAAGTACTTCATAAACTGTATTGCTTGCTTGCCTTGTCCTATGAGCCAAGTCATTTAAACACTTAAGTGTCCCATTTCTCAATCAGTGCAACCTCCTTTTGCCATATGACACAGGGGTCAGGATATTATGTTATCATAAAACCTCACATCTATTCTATATTTGACTTGAACTCTTTGATATATTTTTTTTCACCTTCTGCCATTGTCCTCAGATAAGGAGATTGAAGCTAAGTGACTTATTCAAGGGCACTAGGCCAGCCAGCATTATGCTATTGATTTAGATTAATAGTTTTTATTTTCCCAGTTGGATTGACCCCCTGAGCCTTGTCAACTCTAATTCCATTTCCATAAAATAGGGATAATGCCACTTAACACTTAGATCAATTGAGTATCTTTATAATCATGAAGTACTTTGAGCACAGAAAGTGTAGTATTTCAAATTACAAGGTGTTTAGAACAGAGAAGAGATGGCTGGAGAAATATTATAAATCTGATATTTTAGATGGGCTAACATTTGGCAGAGAATTAGATGCATTCCCTGTTGTTCAAGATAGTGACTTTTTTTGGCAGGGGCACNAGTATTGTACTTAGAACATTGATTAGAAAAACTTAGAAAAATATATACTACTGAATCTAGAGAAGTGGAAAAAAAATCTGCCTGAGTTACAGGGAAAACCAGAATATCACATTTAAGGGAAATGTAGCCTGGGCAAACAGAGCTACATTAAAATCAAGATATTTGTGCATTACGACTTGCCTATGAAAAGGAAAAATCCATTTTTCAAAGTTTCCATTTTATGAGTAAAAAATTTGGTCAACCATGCATGTCTCAACAACAACAAAAAGGGTATGCTTTGTTCTTCAGACAACAAAGTACTGTAGAAATAAATTATCACATACATCCTATTTTCTTAAATAAATCAAGACACAACTGTCAGACATGTAGTGGTACAACTATATATAAAGTAAAACACATATGAGGAAGTTAGATAACTTAAAAACAAAATAATACACCTTTTATTTGATGAATTATGGTCCCCCAAAATTCACATGTCGAGGTTTTAACCCCTGGTACTTTGGAATGTAACTATATATTTACAGATAGATTCTTTAAAAATAATTAGGTTAAAATGAGGTCCGTAAGGCGGGCCCTGGTACAATAGGATTAATAGTCATATAAGAAGAGATTAGGACACAGATATATTATGGAAGGAAGACCATGTGAAGACACAGGGAGAAGATAGCCTTCTACAATCAAAGGAGGAAGCTCTCAGAATGAACTCTGCTGACACATTGTCTTGGGTTTCTAGCTTTCAGAATTGTGAGAAAATTAATTTGTTTACCTCATCTAGTCTACTGTACAACATCAGACAATTAAGTCC
>NW_017731951.1:657872-667918 GCF_001890085.2 Hipposideros armiger
CAATTCAAGAACTAATATGAGATTATTAAGTAATATTGTTATGATAGACACTTACAACTTTGTTTTTAAGTATCTCCATAACCGATGCTATATATATTATATATTGTATTAAATGTAGATTGCAATGTTATGCATATTACATTATAATGTAGTACGATGCACAGTGGACATTATACCCAATTTCAAATCAATGCTATGTATTGTACATCATTTTAAATAAACAACACAATTGACATTGCATTGAAATTGTATTAAAATATGATAGCCTGTAATGTATCAATACTTGTGAGAAACCTGTGTTAAATATGATTGAAATGGCATAAGATCATTAGTGCTTCGCATAAATGAAAATTCTATTTAATAAATGCTTTCCCAGAAGAAACAATGATTCTATTCTATTTTCAAAAAGTAGAAAGCACTCAGCCTCTTAGTTTCTTATCTTAAGGAGCTTAAATGTGTTCTAGTTTAATAGGAACATCTGAATTACTATTTTTTAAATTAATTTCTGAAATTTTACACATAAGTAGACTTTGTGCATATTTATTTCTGAAAATGCAAGAAAACAAATGAGATTTATAGCACTATTTAGGATTTTGCTTCATTAAAGATGGTGCTTTAACATAGGAAGGTAATTTTTTCTTTTTTTTTTTTACTTTAAAAATTAACAACAGCCACACTTAGCTTATGCTTTGTATTAGCTTATAAGAGGATATTGTAATAGCATGCAAATAAAAATCTAAATTTAAAAATTATTTTACATAAACAATAAAAGTTTTTAATTTTATAAGGTTTATATTGTGGAGTTTACCTTCACATTGGCATTAAAATATCCAAATATAGACAGTTGATTAATGTCCTCTTCCTTCTAGTTTGCTACATACATTATTACCAAAGTAATCTTTTCCTATCTGTTCTTCACTCATGTGACAGAATTGATTGATTCACTCAACACACCTATATCATGTACCTGTAATTTTCAAGCTAGTTCCTCAATGGCTTCAGGAAGTTGTCTTAACTCCCTGCCTGATTTTCATTCCTTCCCCATCTAAAACTTCCAACATAAACAACTACATTTTCCTTACTCTATCAAATAAACAGTTCCCCTTTAGTGAACTACAAATATCTCATACTGACTTCCACCTATCTTTCTTCCTTCATGTCCTGACTAGTCTAACTTTGATCTCTTTTGAGCTGCAGCACTTAGATGCATAGCTAAGTTTTGTTGTCACCTATTACATTTTAGTTGTTTGTCCTATATGTTAATTATCTATTCAAACTGCAATAGGAGTTCTTCATAAACTCCAGCCCAGGATCATCATTTGTTCCAAATGTTTTTTTTGTTTTTTTTTCTTTCCTAATTAGTTAAGCACACATATCACACCTATATCATTGCCATGCCTTTTATCCATGTTTTCTATCATCACAGTCCCTGATTAGTTAAGGCCTTCATCATGTCACCAAGATTTTTATAGAAGGCACCCAACTGGTGGTCTTTCTGACGCTTCTGCATTGCCAGCAGATTCTCATTACAGACTCAAACCTGACCACTTCATTATCTTCATCCCATTCTCTGAAGACCTCCAGTGCAGAAGAGAGACCAAACCCCATACACATCAGTCCCTTCAAACTTGGCTTATATTTTGCTCTTGTGTCTCTTTTATTTTCTGTTTCTCTACACAGGTGTGTTGGATATTTCACTATCTTCAAAAAACATCTGGCCCTTTCATGCCTTTGTATGTTTGTTCATACTACTTGCTTGGAAACTCACAGAAATTGAAATAGGAAACTATAACAAAATAACTACCCAGGACTCTATAACTTAAGTAGATATCTGCACAGTTAAAGTGTATTTTGCACTTCCCTCTGGAGTAAGGCGATGTTATAGCCTTCAGTCTTCCTGAAGTCCTTTGCTTATTTGATGGGCACGCCACCAGCAATCATCTATTTCCCATTTCATTAAAGCACGTGGTCTATACCAGAAGTTCTCAAAATCTTCGGTCTCACAACTTCTTTACATTTTTGAACATTACTAAAGTTACCAAATAAATTGGGTTTATACAGTTTATGTGGGTTTATAAATTATCAATATTTACTGTATTAGAAATTTAAACTGATTAAAACTAACTACATATTAATTCCTTTAAAATAACAATAGACCAATTACATGTTATCATAAAACAACCTTTATGAAAGTTAACTATATTTTTTGTGAAACAAAAAAAAGTTGTGCCATTATGCAACATTTTACAAATTTCTTTAATGTTTGGCTTAATAGCAGGCATTCAGATACTCATATCTACTTCTGCATAAAATTGTTTACAATATGGTGTTTCAGTTGGCCTATATAAAGAAACTTCAGCCTCACACAGATTAATTGATGTATGTAAAATTTCTATGTAAAGTTTTATTAATTTTTTATTGTTATTAGTTTCAGATATACAAAACAATGTAATAGTTATATGTTTCACCCCTCACAAAGTGATAATCCCCCTCCCCCAATCTATTGCCCCTCTGACATCGTATATATCTATTACAATTCCATTGACTCTATTCCCTATACTATATATACTCCATATCCTATGACTATATATTTCCATATATGTGTGTGTGTATATATATATATATATATATATATATATATATACACATATATATACATATATATATTTAAATTACAGTTGACATACAATATTATTCAGCGTCAGCTTCAGGTGTACAGTGCAGTGGTCAGGCATCTACACCATCCATGAAGTGGTCTCCCTAACAAGACATGTACCCATCTGGCACACACACACGCCTCTAATTTCTTAGTGAATTTCATGTCCAGCTTGTATTAAAGCATTTTCCTCAATCAAGGATAAGGATGACTATAGGTTAATAATCAGGAAAAGCAACAATACTCTTGTCTTAGAAATACTGCTTTTATAAATAAATGTTACATGTTAAACTTTTTACTTTCCATTCAGCATTGCTTTAAAATAATTTATTTCAAATATGTTATGGTGCTGTTCTATTCTGGCCTCACAGTACATTACATAGGACCTTCATAATTCCTTAAAACAATAATGATAAAATAAAATGATGGGAGGTGGAAGATTAATTTTCATTCCCTACTGTAATTTCTGTTACAATATAGATGTAACAAATCCTTCATTTATTCAGCAAACAGTGCATCCACTATGAACCAGGTGTGGGGTAGCATCATAACAGTGTATACACTAGAGAATAAAATAAAAGTTGGCTCTGCCATTATAAAGCTTATAGCAAAGCAGAGGAAGACAGAAATCATTCAAATAACTACACAAATTACACATCATAGTAGGAGCTATAAAGGAAAATAATAGGATCTGTAAAAGAAAATTGGGGCTGAGGTGGACTATAATTTAAATTGGGGTTCCATTAAAGTATCCTGTTAAAAGTGACATTTATCAGAGAGTTAAAGGTTGACTAGAGAGCAAATGCATTACAAGTATGGAAAAGAGAATGCCAGAAAGAAGAAAAATACATGTAAATGCCTTAAATTGGGAAACGCTTTGGCATTTGAAGAAAACCAAAGGTCAGTGTGGTTGATTTGGAATGAGAGAGTAACTGGTTCTGCATTAGGTTGGCGAGGAAGGTGGGAAGTTGAGCTTTCCTGGCCAAGTGCAACTTGATGAGCATTATACACTGTATCCTAAGTGCAGTGAGTCAATGAGAGCTGGGGACATGACTCAATACATAACTTCCTTTTCCTTTTTTGTTTTTTTCTAGTTAAGCATTTTATAGGTAGAAAGAGCATAAATCATAAATGTGTATTTATATTTATAGGGTTCTCCAGAAAAATAGAACAAGTAGGAGAGATAGATAGATGATAGATAGATAGATAGATAGATAGATAGATAGATAGATGATAAATAGATAGATAGATAGATAGATAGATAGATAGATAGATAGATAGATAGATGATAGATAGATAGACAGATGATAGACAGATTTATTATGAGGAATTGGCTAAAATCATATGGAGGCTGAGCATTCCCATGATCTGACATTTATAAAACTGGGGACTCAGGAAAGACGGTAGCATCATTCAGCCTGGATCTGAAGGTCTGAGGACGAGGGGAGTCCAGGTGATATAAACCCCAGTCCCCCAGTCAAAGGGCTGGAGCTGAGATGAGATGGCCCAGCCTGAGCAGACACAAAGCAAAAGGGGCAAATCCCTCCTTCTTGTTTGATTCAGACCCTCAGAGGGTTGGACAGTACCCATCCACATTGGGAAGGGTCATCTGCTTTACTGAGCCCGCTGATTCAAATGCTCATCTATCCAGAAACACCTTCACAGACACAGCCAGAATCTGAACCCCCATGGCCAACCAAGTTGACACATAAATTAACCATCACAATATTCAAAGAAGAATAACCAAAAGAACACATTTTCATACCTTGTGACTATTATCAAAGATCACCCTCTTACCCTCTGCCTGTCTTTACCTCACCCTTCTCCAAGAGCTTATCACCCAACACTTTAGTTTTGCTTCTTTAAAACTTTATATAAGTGTAATTAAATAGCCAATATTCTTGTGTCTGGCTAATTTGGTTCTATGTTATGTCTCTGCCTATAGCAGCAGTGACTTATTTAACTTATTTTTCTGTACAATAGTCTGTATTCTGACTCTACTTCAATTTATCTATTTATTCCACCATTGATGGATATTTAGGTTGCATTTGGGTTTTGTTGTAAAGCTAATGCATCCACCAACATTGTTGTATATGATTTGTGTTGCCCCTGTGCCCACATTGCTATTGAATATATACAGAGGAGAGAAATAGCTAGACCGAAGGGCACATGTATATTCAAATTTAGTAATAATAATAAAAACAGTTCCCAAAGCCTGTTGTACTTAATTTCATGTCCACTGGTAGTATAAAGTAAAATAACTAAATCTACTATAGAAGAAAAAATAACAAAAAAACTTATCTGTGGGGATCTTGGCATTGGATAGAAAGAAAAAGAAATCTCTCCTGAGAATTCATACTCACAAACTGGCTCTCATCTGGATCTGTGGCTAGTGAACTGAAACTTTCAAGTTGAGAATTTATTTTTAAATGATCCCATGTAAGTACCTTCAGGCACCAGGCAGAAGCAAATGCAAGTACTCTCTAGAGGAATGCTTCTTTCAGTCAGGCCTTACAAAAATCCCATAGATAATTTTCCAGAAGAAATAAAACCACAGTTAAAAAAAACACATCATAACCCACAATAAAAAAATTTTTAAAAAACCATAAAAAGTTGTCATGAGCAAGAACTTACAGAATCAAAAGACCAAAAAGTCAGATTACCGAAAAGTACAGATATTGAGGTTGTAAAACAAAATCAAATGTAATTGAGTATTTATTTTAGATAAACAAAATAATTAAAATATGAATTCTTAAGAGACAATAAAAATATATAAGGAAATATGAAAGAGGGCCAATTAAAATGTGAACTGGATTATATAGATGAATGCATTTTGCAAATAGAGTCTCACACACACACACACACACACACACACACAATGGTCAAATACATTAACAAGAAGAAAAACAATGTGGATGACTGAGAAGGTATGCTTAGATACATAAGAAAGAGAAGCAACAATATTCAAGAGATAATGGCTAAGGATTTTCCCAAACTTAAAGGGAATAATCCTCAGATTCAGGAAATTTAATGAATTGTAAACAGTATAAATAAAAAGAAATCGGAACTTCAACATGTTATAGTCAATCTGCACAAAAGAAACAGCCAAAAACAAATTGAAATTATGCAATGAGGTAAGACAAATTGCCGACAAAGGAGCCATGATGAGACTGAGAGATGACTTACCCATAGCTAAAATGATAGTCAGAAGGCAACATCATTCCATGTGCATGGCATTGAGAGAAAATAACTACGAGCCTAAGAATGTGTACCCAGTGACTATCTTCCAAGGGTGAAGGCAAAACAAAGACATAAATGATTACAAATTTAGGTGTTTTTTTTAAATTTATTTTGTCATTATTGCTTTTATCACCAAAATCCTTGTTATAAATAATTATAAGTATTTTATAGGATGTACTATAGATAGAAATGGATCTCAGATAGAAAATTATCTAGCTGTTACAAAAAAAAGGGAAATTATTTAGCACAAAAAATGAATTCATGAGCCAAGACATTGGTAAATATATGAATACATATAAACAAACTGTTCCTCAATAAAACAACAATAATATTATCATATTTGAAGGGTAGATTGGTTTCCTTGGGCTGCTACAACCAAGTATCACATACTGGGTGGCTTTAAAGAACAGAAATTGATTCTCTCACACTTTTGGAGGTTAGAAGTTCAAAATCCAGTTATTGGTAGGGCCATGCTCTCTCTGAAGTCTCTAAAAGAGAATCTGTCCCATGCCTTTCTCTGAGCTTCCTGTGCTGTTGCCAATCCTTGGCATGTTTTGGCTTGTGGATACATCACTCTAGTCTTTGTCACATGACGTACTGTGTGTCTGTGTATCACTTCTTAACCTCTATACATACCTGGTATATTTTATTTATTCCACCCCACTTTAAAGCATGACCTCATTGTAACATGATTACATCAACAAAGATCCTATTTCCAAATGAAATCAGTTCCCAGGTAACAAAACTTAGAATTTGGACCTATCTTGGGGGGACACAATCAACCCACACAAAGGATTAAAACAGAATACCAAAATGTAAACAAGAATAGGAAAGGAAGGAAGTGAATGGCATTAAAATGGTTCTTAGATCCTTACGATACTCTGGAGAATAAAGTTATTCAGTTGAGACTTTGTTAAGTTGAACACACATGATGAAAATATGATTTGCATACATTCACTATTTAATAAAAGATTTAAATTATATGTCAACATGTTTATATCCATAAAAACAGAAGATTTCTTAGCAGAGTTCCCTAAAATATAAGCAAACCAAAGAAAAAACTAGATTTCAGAAAAATTTCCTTATGCTTACAGGTGAGTTATGTTACAGGTATGTGTTTTGTCTCTGATATTATATAAGGAAAATTGTTTTATAGTTTTAGTCATGTTTCATATGGAGAAGATTCTTAAAGAAAGGAAATGAAAAGTGTTGAAAAATACTGCTAATGGCAAAACAGCAACACTGTATATGTTCCCTTTCTATCTCATTGCCATCACAACTCAAGTAATGGAAAATAAAGAAATTTTTTTTCACTAAGAAATTTTCACAAAGAGTAAGGGAATTTGTCTTAATCAGATTTCACAGCCCTATTACTATGAGCCAAGTGACTTTGTTATGCACAACTGTTTTACATAATAACATTTGTATCAATGGAAATTTATATATGATTCAAATGAACAAACGAGTAAAATGTTTCTTCCTGATTTTTCCACCTGAACTCCGCAACTTCTGCCTCACTTACCTGACTTTAGTTAGCCAAATATTAGATCCATCTGGATTCCAATAATAACCTTCCCTCTAACTGAGTAGGTTATTTGCTCCAGGTCTGTTGGAGCAAGCATATTTGCTATTTTTTACCTGCTAATCACCTATCTGAAATAGAACTTTAAAATGCCACACTACTCAATGCCCTTATTTCCTTATGTTATATGCCATTCCCTGTCTCTTTGTTTAAATAGGTTATGTCTTAAACAGTAATTGTCTGAAAGGTAGACTGCCTCTGTTGGGTCAATGTTGCCCATACCAGTTACTGTAATTTTAGGATGCCTGAGGCCATATGTGATAGGGAACGACATTCTCTAACGCGTGGGCACTGTGTTTCACGTTTACCAATTATCAAGGAACTGACTGGACTGGGAAATGGGCAACTGTGTGAAAATCTTCCTAAGAGAATTGTTTCCTAAAATGGATTGATAGGTTCTCACATGTACAAATTAATCACCTTTGTCACCTATTATTTGTGGTCGGTCTCATTTTTTTGTCAGAAATGACAATGTCTGTTCTCCATATAGGTCAAGGGGGAGGACAGGCTGGAAAGACTCGGCCTTTCTCTGTTAGCAATTAGAAGCTGCTGGATGCTTTAGGTTCTGGTGGATAAATAAAACCACTGTAATTGCAAAGCCATTTTTAGAATTGCACATCCGCTAAGACATTTTGACCTGCAGCAATAAACTACTAGGCAGTATTTGAACTATTCATATCAGTTAATTAGAAAATGAATATGTAACTGAATAGATTAATCCAACAACCTACACAAACATTGCTGCAATATCTTAGTACTGCAGACCTCTACTATTTTCTCTTATTTGTCCCCTCTTTTCTTCTTTCAAGGATAACCACCCCATATGTGAATTTTCCATAGGAAGAAGCCAGGGAAAACAGTTGGTATTATTAATCCCATTAACCGATATCAACAAAACATTTTGTTCATGTTTCTGGAACACAGGGACTGTATCAGACTCAGTGAGCAAGCTCATCAGTGGCCAGAACCTTACAACATCATTGCATTTTGATCTTTGTCTCCCTGTTGAAGAAACATGGCCTCCCCATGTTTGGATATTCATGCATTTATTTATTCCACAAACATTTTCTTGAGTGCTTTCTATGTACCAAGCAGCATGGTAGGTAGTATGAATAGAATAGAGAACAAGGTCACTGGCTCAGAAAGCTTACTTTCTAGACAGGCCAAGTATGCAATACATAAAAATAAACATCAAGCATGTGAAATAAGAATAGATTTTGATTTGTACTTTAAATACAATAATAAATGTTGACATCAAAGGATATAAAAGTGAGTCTACTTTAGATAGCATGGTCAGGAAAGGTTTCCAAAGGGTGAACATTTGTGTCGTGAACAATGTGCAGTCAGTCATGCCACAGAAGTGGAGACAAAAATCAAGGTGGTGAGGACAGGAAATGAACACCCTGCCTGCCCCATGTCCTTTCCCTCACTGGAAAATGGTAAAATGTGCTGACTGAAATTTCGTGAGGCATCTGTGGAGTTCCCTGAGGTTAGAAGACAAGCTGAAAACAGATCAACAGGATTTCTTATGCCGTGATACAGGTTTTGAATTTTATTGTACATACTCCAGAAACAACTGAATAATTTGAGGCAGGGGAGTTACATACCCTGACTTGAATTTTTAAAATAGGACATAGGTTACTATGTAAAGAATGAATTTGTTCTCAACAAGAGGAAAGTGGGAAATCATTTAATTGGTTAAAAATGTTGTCATTCTTTAGGATGATAGTAATAGAGATGGAGACGTGGGAACCCTAGGTTTTGTCTTCAGTACTCAGTTCAGTGGTTATATCATTTTCCTAAGATGAAATCCTGGGCAAGAATTATACTGAGGGTAAAATCATGCATGACTTTTGATTTCAATATGCAAAGCTTGAGATACTTAAGATATACTCAAGTAGGTTTGTCAAGCAAGGTGCTATAAACGTACGTCTGAAATTCAAGAGATGTCTAGGCTAAATATGTGTGTTTTGAAGTTGTTCACACACAGATGGTGTTTAATGTCATAGAAATTGATGGGCTCTCCTATGGAAAGGAAGTTGGAGGTTTAGATGCCAGGTAAAACAGTGACCTCAGGCAATCAGCCTGTGCAGAAGTGGCCAGCATAGGAGGAGAGTGTTCTACGATAAGGGAGGGGGTGTGTTTCCCGAAAAATGAGTGATCTATTCTCTTGGATACCACTGACAGTTCAGGTCAAAGGAAGAAGTGAAATCATCTTTATACTCTCAGCTTTCCATCACACTTGTCATGTAATGGTTGCTTAATAAATATTTTCTTGAAATATAATTTAAAAAATGGACTTCCAGAGGTTGTCAACTTAATTAGAATTTTTCTTGGGAGATGGACTGGTGCTTTTTGATGATTTACTATGGAAAATCACTGAGAACTTAAAAACCTTATATTGCATTTACCCATCTGCAGACATAGTAATGTTATTATTTCTATTTCAGACATGATGAAATTTAAGCTCAGAGAGGTTAAGTGGACTAATCTAAGTTCACCCAGTAAGTAAATGGCTATGTCAGCTCAATAACCCACAATTCAAACTTGTACTTTAAATATTGCACA
>NW_017731951.1:674904-677590 GCF_001890085.2 Hipposideros armiger
CGTTCTTCTGGATATTCCGGAATTGAAGTGCCAGGGGCGTGGCATGAAGCATATAATAGTGGAAAGGTTAAGCGTTTTGTTTTCAAACCCTGACTCTGACACTTGGCTATGTAACCTTTCTCGGATTATTTAACCTCACTGTATTGCAATTTCCTCAGTACATTTTTTTTTATTATTTGTACATAAGAAGGGTGCTGTGCAGCTCAAATATCAGGATAAATATAGAACACATTTTAGTGTTTTCCCTTATTGCATATTATGATATCAATATTTGTGAGAGGTAAAGAGGTCTGACCTGAACCAGAAGGAAGTGGCACACTTAATTCCTTCCTAATTAACATATTCCAGCAGTACAGGCCAGAGATTGGTCAATTCCAGCCTATAAATCAAATCCAGCCCCTACCTGTTTCTGTTCAGAAAGTTTAAATGGAACCCAGGCATGCCCATTTATTTATATACTTTCTGTTGCTGCTTTCATGATTCAGTGGCATGAATTTTTACCATCTGACCCTTTACAGAAAAAGTTTGTGGACCCTTGGTTTGAAATAGAGAAGGGAGATGTTAGCAAAAATTCTAGAGATTTTCCAAAGGTATAAAAAGAAAAGGAAAACCCAGAAATGTATGCATGCCTAGCACTAGTATATTCAACTTTCTCTGAGACTAATATTTGTTTAATGTACGTGTATTTATCTCAAAGATTTTTTTCCCACTTGATAATATAGATGGAAATGGAATATATATGTTTTGGTTCCCTTTGCTGGACATTTTTTCAAAATATGAGTAATACCTGTGCTTTTAGAAAATACAAAAGCTCAATAAATTGAAAAAGCATCTTGACTAAGGTCAACCATTTCATCCTCTCTCAACAATCCCCCCTCAACTTCCATTTATAATCACTTCCTTTCTTCACAACTACCGTCCCAAAATGGCAACTCATACCTCGATGAAAAAGTATTATTTTTTACTGCTGAAAGCAACCTTAACTAGTCACTATTTAGTTCAAAGCTCTCATTTTAGAGGAAAAAAGCTGAGGCTCTGAGAGTCTACATGAACTAGTCCACACTGCTGATCAGCATCAGAGCTGAGAAGACAATCCAGTCTCTGGGGTTCTGTTCAGTGGACCCGTTATGACACCACACTCTCCAATCTGACTCTCCTCTGTTCTAATCCCAAAATCTGTATTTGCATATGATCATTCCCAAGTGCTCGCATGTAACAGCTTGTCTGCATCCTTTATCATTGAGAGTTCCTTTTATCTTGTACTCAGTATAAACTCCCTGGATGTTTTCTACCTTTAAACATATTAAATATCATTCTCCATTTTCTTGTTGCAAATGCATTGCTAAAAAGAAAAAAGAAAAATAATCAAATACTCTTTTCTTGCTAGTTCTTGTTCTTTTTGCCTAGAAGCTAGAAGCATTTTTNAAGTACCTGGGAAACCAGGTTGTAACATGGAATTTGATAAGTGAAGGATCAGAACTTCCATAGGAAGAAGTAAACTGCTGCCTTGCTTGTCAGTCACTATATACCTTAAGTGAATTATCATTAATCCTTTTGCTCATATTTTATTGCAACAGCAAGGGCCTCCAAGCTCACACCAGAATCTTCAGTCTCTTTCCTGCCCCAAGAATATGATCCACAGAATTGGGATTTAGAAGTTCTTGCCGATATGACCTAAATTATTCCTTAACTGGTCTTCCCTTTAATTATTTCCATTCATCCAACATTTTGCCAAACATTTTATGAGCTTCTACTGTGTTCCAGATTCTTTATTAAGTGCTAGGAAAATAGAAATAAACAACAGTGTCTGGCCACAAGGAAGTTAAAGTCATGGCTTGGATTACTCATAAGAAAGTTGAATTAAAATGAATTACGAGACTATTTGATGAGTGTTGTGTTAGAGATAAGCATTGGATTCAGTGACCACAGAGAAGGAATAAGTCAAGCTTGGGGAGTCAGGGGAGACTTCGAGGAAGAGGTAACATTTCAGCAATCCTAGTAGTTAAGATTATTTGCTAATTACAGAAACTGCGGCTAACTCACTTATTCACCAAGGAAATCCACAACCATTGAGGTAACTCATTTAAACAAAGAGGTAAGCAGTGAAAGTTTGGAAAGGAAGGCAATCAGGATCACTCTACAATCTCAAAAGTAGGAATTTATGGAACTTGTCTCTTTTCTGATGCTGGTAACATGACTTAACGCTGATGATACACCAGTTTGGTTTGTTTGTTTGTTTGTTTGTTCCTTATTGCTAGTTTCAAAAGCTTAGTTTGCCTAGTCTATATCTGGATAAATCATCTATGGACAAAAGGGCAGAATAATGGAGTTTAGAAGTGGCTGGTGAAGACCCAAGTCAATACATTTGGCGATTCTCCAGGGAAAAGCCTGGTATGAGTTGATAGTCACCCAAAGTAACACTGCTATGCCATATCATGATCTTACTAGTGCTTTTCATATTTCAGTGCCCTCAGAAAGAAGTTCAAACAACTTAATATGACTGACAAGGATCTTTACAAACATACAAGACCTCTGCTGATCTTTCTGGCCTGATTGCATCCGACCACATCTTGAAACCTAAGCCCCAGCTATAAGACATCTTTCTCAGCAGGCCCCATGGATGTGTCCATGCGCTCGCTTCCCTACGGGCCTTTGCCTGGGCTGCAGTAACACCTTGGACCATGCT
>NW_017731951.1:678138-679807 GCF_001890085.2 Hipposideros armiger
CCATCTTGTGATATTAGAAAATGATGTGTTTTGGGGTACAGTATAGACTCGATGACTACAGAGACCTGTCTGTCTTTATACCTCTCCTTTCTCAAGACCTGCACTAGCGCTTGGCACATGGTAGATGGCTGATACTTCTTATTGAATATGTGGGTGGAACAATTATCATTAATGCCAACATGAGATTAAGAATGATAAAACTATTCTTACTTTAAAATAAGCAATTTAAAAAATAATTTAGGCTCAGTGTCATCATAATGAGCACCCTTTGTAATTGTGCTGTGAAACAGTGGGATAGTGGTGTGCAGTTTTCCAACCTGAAAAGATGGCAATTAACTGAGCTTCATGGTCTGACGCTTCTGTTTCTCTTATATCAGTGATAACTTTACATGGACTAGGAATCATTAAGTATTGTTTTATTACATGTAATAAATACTAATGGATTTCCTACATATTTATATTGTGAAGCTATTTTTGTTTCTTATTAAATTAATAATCACAAATACTTGCCCTTTTACCTCTCTCAGCTATGTTTAGAAGAGGAGACTTTAAACAATCTTAGATATGCTGAAATGCTACGAGTTTTCCTTTTCCAACCTCACTCCCCTCTTTCCTCCTATTCATCATCAAAGAGGAACGATAGTTCACCTTTGCATAGATACAATTGGGCATTTGAGGAATGGGTGAGTGCCATTTAATGTTCTGTAAGTGTCCACCTGGCAGGTTAGGCTTCTGTGTACATCGATCCTGAGAACACATCCTTGAAGTAAGAACAATAATGGGAGAACAAAATTGGACTTGAGAGCAGCAATCTTAAGATAGCCTTTCCGTTAATAGTATTAGAGGAAAAAAATTCATGTGATTTCTCTAAATGAAATGGCAAGCACAAAGGGAAAAGAAAAATGTTCAGAGTGGCAAGGCCCCTGCTTGTTCAAATTCTTAAAATATGGCTTAACATAAAACACTAAATGAGGGGAAAAAGAAAAAAAAAGTCATTTTATTGTATTCCCTCAAGAAAGCACAAAGAAACATATGGCCCAAACGAGAGGGTCCCTGGTCAGATGAGTCCTTAATAATCTCCCTTTGCTTTGACAATGGAAAGTGTGTAGTGAACTGAAGTGAAGACTTTGTTCTCCCAGGGGAAAGCACAACAGTGAGGAGAGAAAGATGCTTAAAAACGGCTACATTTTTGACAACATGGGTTATAATGCTTCATTTTGTTAAGTAATAAAAGAACAATGCAAATATTTCCTTTTAAACCTTGCATGATTCTCACTCAGGCATAAGACCCAAAGACAAAAGTCCAAAATAATGTGATTTCTATTTTTTTTTCCTCTTCCTTTATATAATGAGGGAAGAACAAAGAAACTTGTTTTACTCTGTCTGTGGGAAATGAATAATGGCAAAAACAAGGAGAGAAAGCAGAAACAACCCAAACCAACAGAATGCTAAAGTCTCACACAAAACTCTGTGAAGCTCCAATTTCATTCTTCAATAACTAAAGACTGACATGAATGAACTTCATTCAGTCTTGCTCCAGAGTTTGAGTTTCTATAGTCCATAATGTTGGTAAAGTGAGATTCTGGACCAGTTATCATGATCCCTTTAACCAAAATCCTCTTCCTGATTGGAAAATAAACCAGTTTCCTCTTTCAAAGACTCAACACAG